>NW_020524527.1:0-82109 GCF_003368295.1 Carassius auratus
TATAAACTTTATGACTTTTTCGCAATTCAGACTTTTTTCACAGGATTACGAGTTTATAAGCATCGCTCAATGTTCGTTAAAATAGTGTATAGAGATCAAAGTTGTTTCTGAGGAAGAGCAAGTTGTTATATTACAGATTTCTTTTTAAATTTGAAATAACGTGCCTAATTGTGCGTAATTGTGGCAATTCTTAAATCACGTTGACTTAATTGTAATTGTGACGGTACATACTACAGTGAGCTCTTTCTTTCAAACGATCTTACACGTACCAGAGCGACCCACAGAAGACAGTACTCATTAATGAAACTGTTGAAGTACTGGTTCAGAAACAGCAGCACTGGTCCGGTGAAGGCCAAGTCGTAAAGACTCATTTCACTCTTTGTCATATGAGCCACCTGGAAAACAATCAGACGTGACTGTAGTGAGATTAAGATTAACTGATGCTAATGCGCTTTGAGTCTGACAGAGACAACAATGGCAAGTATTTATGTTCAAATGTGCAGAAAATCATACTAACAGCGGTTTTATGCTTACATACAAGCCATAATGCTTCCTGCCAACTATAAAACAGTTCAGGAAGAGGAACATCAATAATCTGCCAATAGTATTCATACGTGTTACAAGCAATCATAGCAATTATTAAGTGAAGCTGAAATAAACACAGTATATTGACGTCATTCATGATCTTACCACCAGTCTATTGGTGAGTTTGGCCGAGATACATCCAAATGCTAAGATGTAGAGACATGGATGTCTCTCGAACAGCTGCATTGAAGACTTCTTATAGATCATTAGAGCAAGTGTTATTACCACTCCTATATGGAAGGATGGAGACAAAACGCTTGTGCCCTAACAAACGAGGAAAAACAGATGTGCAAATGATTTAGACTTACTGTAAACTCATTCTGACAAAGTAACCAATCTTTTGTTTTAAATTAAGGTCACGTCTTGTGCATTTAAAGCAAATGTCTGGTACATATTGCATGAGAAAAAAAGCGTGCTTAATCTTTATTTCTAAGAATTTCACAAACAGAAGCCAATTATGTTTTTAAGGTACTGTATATTCTATTTAAAACTACTTTAGCTCAAATTATTATATAAAAATCATTTTCAGGTTGGTCCAGTTGGTCCTAGACTAAACAACTCATTTTAAACTATTTTAGTTCAATTTAAAAAAGCAAGCACTTATTAAATATAATTAAAATAAAAACACTTCAGCTGTTCCTTACTGCAACAGTAGATCCATTTTTGCCCATTCCCGCCCGTGAATATAACCCGGAAGTAGTTTGTGCAGGAGTAAAATGGCCCCAGAAGAGTGCAAATGGCCGGTATTATTTTCATCTGGATATTAATCACAGGGATCTGAAAGATTAAAAACAAATCACTCATATTCCGGTTTCTAATCATCACATCATTATATACGAACGATTTAGGATTTCACTGAACACACAGGCAACATGCTAGAAAATCAACATGCTAGAAAAATCAACACGCTAGAAAATTTGTCCTTGAGAATATGGTATAATCAATTGACCAAAATATGAAAAAAATTAAGACTGATTAGAATTACCACAGATTTCCAAAAAGCAGTTCCTCCAATGGCAGCCAGTAAGTACATGATTATAATGTAGATTTGTACCTCAGTCACATCAATTCTGCACAAGCAAAGAAGTGATTTACAGATTAATCGCACTCAAATCTACAACTTTTCTTTCTTTCTGTAGTCCTTTATCAACAGTACAACAGCTGTCTGAAAGCTTCCCATGAGCAGAACAGAATGATCAAATATATTATTTGTGTACAGGAGCCATTGATTGTGATTAAGAGGACAGTTTTCACTCACATGCCAAAGCGCAGCGTTCCTGAAACATACGTCTGCCAGTGGGCACAATAAAACATGAAGATGCCCACAAAACAACAGAAAAACATCCAGTCCGGGTGAGTACCCAGCTGCACTGCTATACATGTGCCCAGGATCACAAACACTGCATCAGAGAAAGACACAAAACAACACGAGGAAGTATGTTTAGACCCCTGTAACACACTGTTTGATAGGTAACATGTTTTGATATGCTCCGACTGGATGGAATTAAACTGAAGCTAAAAAATCAGAGTCTGTGACCAAAATACACTACGTGATTTTCTATTAAAGCTGTCAGCTCAAATCTGCAAACAGGCTCTGACTTTCAGCAACTTAGCATCAGCTTCTCCAGACTGTAAATCGAGGGAAAAATGGGGCAAAAATTGTGTAGTGTATTCCAGACTTAAAGACAGACATATATATATGTCTGTCTTTAAGTCTGGAATACACTACACAATTTTTATATATATATATATATGTTGCTTACACACACTTAAGGTATATATTTCTCATCTATTTAGAGATGCACAGAAAATGTGCCCAAAAATGAGACCAAAATATAAGGAAAAAAATTCCATTAACAGAAACTTTCAGATGAGAAACGTGAAATTGGATTTAATAAAAATGTAAATTAAGATGGAAGATACATATATGAAAAATATATATACTGCTCAATCTCTTAAATGAATTTAGAAATAAGGTCATTATAAAACATCATGCGATCTAAGTGTAATTATTATTATAGTAGCCGACTAGATTTGTATGCATAAACATTAGCAGACCTGTAGACAGGGAGTCACAGCCATGATCAAAGAGCTCGCCGAGAGGTGTGCTGCTATTGGTCCGTCGAGCCTGCTTTCCATCTATAGCATCCAGTGATTGGTAGATGAACAGACCCAAAGCACAGGCTAAGTATGCCCACGTTGGTGCCTGAAAAATATCAAATAGGGTTCAATTTCTGTCCACTTGGATGCTTTTCACTGACTCTGTGAAGGATCCTTAGATCCTCACGTCCAAATTGTGTGTGTTGTTTTTATGATTTATAATCATTTATTCACATAATCATTTTATAATCATAAGTCATTCATATGAGTTATTTGATTATTTTTATCATTTATTGTTTATTCATTCGTCATGTTTCTATATTTTTTATACATTTTTCCTTAGCTAATGCCTTTTCGTTGTTGTTCAATCTCATCTCTGTGGGGTTTCGTGAACTGTTTTGTCTGTATGAATGGAGATAGATAAGAGGGAATGTTTATGGAAACCCAAGGTTTATGGGATGTTGTTGTGAAGCAGTTTTGATATAACAGTGCATGTTGAAGTTGTGCTGGTCAGACAAAGTTTGAACACTGAGATATACACAGCTAAGTTTGTTCAATAAATTCTTTTACTTTTTATCATCACTTCGTCTCCTGCTTCTGCTCTTCTCTGTCAACTTCTTGACTTACAGTAGACTGTTAAACACTCATTTTGAGTATCCACAGCTCTGCTTACTAGTTATTCTGTTACTGGACAAACTGATATTTCCTGACAGGATCTGGCACCCGGAGCTGGATCCTAAATATTATCTGGCGTGGAGACCCGATCTAACATTTGTGAACCAATAACCAACATGCAAGATCATACTTACTGCACAAAGGTGGATATGAGTGTGTTTTTTTTATCTCTAGAAGCATAACTGTAGATACTAATTGTACGTGGAGAGAGAGTGGGAGTCTTATTGCAGACTTGAGCAATGTGGATGTTGCCCATAACTGCAGGACCCATAAGACTGTTATAGTTGATAAACAGACTCTGTTACAGCTGACAGACCAAGCTGTGTCTGACAATACACAGATCTTATAGACCCCTTAAAAGTTTGTAAACATTGCAACGTCTCCGGGTGGGCGGGGCTTAGCTGGAGGCAAAAAGAGGCGCGGACGCAATGTTGACAAGCGTAAGCTAGCACGTTTTGAAGGGATTTATTAAACATGGAGGCAGAAGAAGGTTAGGAACTGTCCGAATATGTACAGTCCCTGACTCTGCGGGACCGTGACAGCTTTTATTATTTATTTTTTTTATTAACTCTCGCGGATGGATATGAATTACTTTTGGGTGGTTTGGGGAATTTTGTCAAGGCTTATTTTCCAATGTAACCTATCGCTGGGCTAACTATGATTAGCAATGTGTATTATTTTAAGAGACCATTCAAAGGATGGCACACACATCAATCGCTGTATGTCTGTTTAACATTTAAACTAGCTAGTGCCCTGAAGGTTTGCGACTTTTCACCTATAAACCAAAAACTTGCTAATTTCCTAGATAAAACCAACATACCAGTTCATATGCATAGATTATTTTACCTGTTATGAAGTGTGCACTGCAAACACGAGCATTATTTATGATCATCTCCATCCAGCCTGTACACCGTATTGCATTCAACCACAATTGTCTTCTTGATTTCTGTGAAGGAATGTCTGCTGGGATCCGGTAAAACTTTAGTTTTGAAACAAAAGTGCTGTTCCTTCTATTCTGGCAGCCAAAAATCCAACAAGGAGAAATTTTAAAGTCAAAACCTCAAACTTTTAGCGCACCTGCTATGAGTTCTGCCTTATGTTTTGCCTCCAGCTAGGGCAGGGACGTCACAGTGACGTAGGCAATTAAGGGGTCTATTGCACGGTTTAAATAGACCACAGCAATCATCTCCTCAGGGGAGCTCAGAATATACTTAATTATGGCCTTCATAGAATAACCAAGAATTGAGTGCAATTACTACTAAATATTCATAATTACACTTAGACTGATATTAAAATCAGCAATAAATACCACATCCCAATGGTCACCATTTTCATAGCTAGTGAATATTTATAAGTTGAATGGGATATTAAAATTGTCAAAAAGACCATGCCTCCTGCTACAACAATGACTTAAAAATGTAACTGAACTAAAACGAAACTTGCTGATATATAAATCAACAAAAAAAGACAGTGTTATAATGGTGACCGCTGTATTAGCTGTTAAATATTAAAAATCACCAGAAATGTCACCAGAAATGTTATGTCCTAAATGTTGATCATTGCAAAAGCTACTAAACAATCATAATTAGATTAAAATTGATCTGAAATCAGTTGAATTAAAACTAATTAAAATCAACAACAAATAGTATTGTAACTACTGTAATTAAAGCTATTATATATTTATAAGTGGACTGAACTGATATTAAAACCAACACAGTGTTATGATGATGATGACCACTGCAATAACAATAAAAAAAAAAACCTGATATTAAAATCTAAAACAAAATGTCTTAATGGTGACCGCCGTAACAGCGGTTAAATACTTCTAATTCTAACAGAATAAAATCAACAAAAATAGGAATTAATTATTGAGAATTAATAAGGTGACAACTACAACAGCTACTTCATATTCATAATTAAATTAAAACTGATATTAAATCTGTAACTGCTGCTAAAGCACAATATCTAGACTAAAAAGCAAATTCAAATCATAAGTATTTTATACCACTGTTAGCAGGCAAAAATAAAATTCATTAGGATTTGTAGTTGATCTGTTTAACCCAGCAATGGAATTTCCTGGAGCGGTGAAAGTGCAGCTCACCTGTTCGGTGGCAGTGGGGCAGTAGTATACTAGTATCAGAGTACTGATGATATTGGTAGCGAGTCCCACTATGGTGATGAGGTTCGGCGCCATCCAGAGAGGCACTTTGCTCACCAGCCAGCACCAGAATCCCTGCATGAAGGGATCCAGGAGGGACCGTCCCGCACTGCTGTACTGATGCTCCTCCAGCTTTTTCAGCTGCTGTCGGGACAGACGGGCTACGGGGAGCTCCATCAGCTTGGTCAGGAGACCGTTGCCCTCTTCCAGACCTGGTGCATTCGGGTCACAGGCCATGGAGAAATTGGTGTCAGAATCTGCCCGAACACGGACAGGTCTCTTATGTGAGCTCATGTTTCTCTGTGTGGGCGTGGTGACAAGGATCCACAAAGAGAATATGGGATTAATTCTATGGGAGCAAAGACAGTAGAATGCATCAATTATTTTCGAACACATGGAAGAACTCTGACACTACTGAAAAACTGCAATTTATATTTAACAGAATGTTTTTATGGGGTGGTATAATAGTTATTTAGTTTCCTGCTGTTTAGTAAATAGCACTCACTATTCTACACTATTCTATTCTGAAAAAAAAAAAAAAATTAAATAATAATAATTAAATTAATTAATTAAATAATTAATAATGAAATTAAATTTAAAAAAAAAACTCTTAACACTAGCTTGCTCTATTCTTTTTGTATTCCATCCGTTTTCTTTTTATTTATTATATTATTTAAAAGCCTTCGCTACGTATACTGCATTTAAGCTAACTGAGACTTGTTATAGCACTTATATATCATTGGTCTTTGGTTGTTTTTGATTGCTTCCACTGTCCTCATTTGTAAGTCGCTTTGAATAAAAGCATCTGCTAAATGACTAAATGTAAACGTAAATGATTTCCACACTTAAGTCAAGTCTGGAACAATCAACAAAGTTAAATGTATCGTTCAACAACAAGAGAATTTTAAAGATCAAAGTGCGAGAAATGTATACTTTGATGCCTCTTAAAATATTATGCGGTTTACAACCTTAACTTAAAAAGTTAATTTTGTCAACATTAAAGAGCTCAGAAGTATAGTTCATCTAACAGCTATAAAACAAACACAATTCTATTTTTGTAATTTCATAGGGTTTTCAGTCCCCATTTAAATTTTATTTCAGGCATATAATATAACATATTATAAATGTGATATACGTTTACAATTATAGTTATATTAAAGATATTTAGGAGGCAGTTTGACTCATACAGTTCGGGTGGCCCGCCATCCTAAAATACACCTGACCCTTCAGAAGAGGGCAGTCACAGGACAGAAACATGAGAATGATGCACTGGGATCTAATAAAACAAAACCCTTCAACTATGGTATTGATCTGCACTGTTTTATGGCGTACTTACCAAGTGACTGTATTTATTAGATTTATAACAGCCCATTAAAATCTGGAAAATGACGTCAACTTGATAACCAAACGATGAGTGACGTCGTAAGCTTGATGGCGATCTGTCAAACGTGTCAGGCATATGATAAATGTGATACAACGTAGATAATTATATTAAAAACATTTTAGAGGCAGCGTGATTAATGGTTGGTTTTTGATCAACAGTAACGTTAACGTTACCTTTGTTTACGTGGTGAAAATGTATTTTCTCCGCAGCATTACACTGGAGATACCCGTGTAATGCCAAAGGTTGAATACTTAAACTATGATTAAATTAGAAGAAATGCCAGAGCGAAGAAACGTACACGAGAACAGAGAAGACGCTTCGTTGAAGGATGGTTAACCGACGGAAGGATAAACGGCGTGGATCTCAAGCAAAGGCGTGAAATGCGCTTCAACAACGCAACGAAGACGCCTTCCGGAAGTAAGCATTTCACAATAAAAGTCAACTACAAAATTTGATAAAATACAACAATTTTTTTTTAATTAATATACATTTAATAATATAAATCACATTAATTGATCCATTAATCATATGTGTTTTAATCCCGTTATTTAAATATGGACTGATTAAAAGTCGTTGTTACCACAATAAATACTGGTTTGGTTTCCTCTATAATTTCAGCAATTTTTACAAAACCTATAGCTTAAAATGAAATGAATACTACTAATAAAATGTGACAGTATCTTTAAAATACATTTAAATATACATAAAAGTATATTTTGTTTTTGTTGAACTTGCCATTGTCATATTTTTGTTTAATTTTTTGTCTATATAATTTTTTTTTTCCGTAAATGCAGATAAACGAAACGAAAATGAATGAAAAATGTTGCCTTGTCAACTACCTGAAATATAGGGAAATCACAGTTTAAGTACTAAACAGAAACCAAAACAGAAAGTCACCAAACAGGATAAAAATTGAGAATTTTGTTGAATCATTCTTTATTTAGCAACCACTGAATTGAGAGGTGCCAACGCTGAAATCGTCAGCAGTGGATAAGTGGAATTCCCTATTTGTTGTGAGAAACTTGCTGTAAGTTATTACATTTAACAAATTTTAACAGGAGATGTGAGAATGTTGGGAAGTTTTAAACGCATAACACTAAGTTGGTGGACTGTTAACTTCCTTTCCACAAGGAAACATGATATGGCACAAAAGCATTGTACAGATAAACAGATGAGAGATGGCAAAGAGAAGATCATGTAGAAAAGGGACAGCAGTCATCAATAAACCAACAAAACTAACTGCTGACAATTCTCACATACATTCACATACCATCAATATTTTTCTTCCATTGCATTTAATGCTTTTTTGACAATGTCTTAAACTTCAACTATTATACCTTCAAGAAATGACAAGGTGATACAGAGTAAAATGCTGTAACAGCCAATCAACAGAAACATACACCGTGCCCACAAGTATGGTAAACGGACCCCTAAAGAATAAGGTTATTTAAAGTGCAGATGAACCGGTCAGTCATGCTAGGAACTAAATGATAAACTGTTGCAGAGTGTCCATGCATACAATTTAGAACAACTTCAAAAGGATTTCAGTGGTAAAACTAAAAAACAACCCCAAAAGGGTATAACTTGTGAGTATCAACTGATACAAGTCTGTACCCTTAACCTACAATAAAAAAAGTAAATAAATAAAATCGACACTAATAAAAAAAATTCTAAAGCTTTCCTCAGAATCATTTATCAAGGGGTTTAATGATGAAAAAAAAATCCCCTTATTTTATCCTCTTCTGATTTGTAAGAGAATTACCCAACGCTTTATTTCACATGTGAAAGTAGGAAAGGTATCTTCAGAATACTTCTGAATACTATCAAGAAGCCTACAGGACTCTTGTGTTTGTCATTTCTCCGTGAGCGTGTTCCAGGCTACAGTGCACGGGGCCGTTTGGGGTTAATCTGCTTGCTGGCTTGTTCCTCCTCTTGGAGAGTAGAACGGAATGACCTCACTTTATCTAATAACACGAGCAGACACACATCCATTAATAATCATTCCATCAGGGGAAAACTGAAAGGAAAAACTAAAAGAACATTCTAGAGGATGCAATACCTCTGAGCTCAATAAGGATATCAATCTTCTGGTCAAGAATCTGCTCGAGCTGAGAAGAGTAGGAGTCCACGTCATAGTCCACCTCCTCAGTCATCTCCAGGAGAACCTTCTCATCCTCAAGCCACCTGATAGACTCCTGTCAGACCATAGAACAGAAGCAGACCAAACCAAACGCTGACGTCAACTGGACTAAAAAGCTCTAGTATGAAAGTGACCTTAGAGGAATGAATACCTGAAACACAGCCCTATGGTCCTCTAGAACCTGCTCTTCCATCTCCACCAGATGAGACACCGCCTCGTGGAACGTGAAGAGCTGAGGGGAGACTTCCTCTTCCTGTCAATATTCAAACACAAGCTTTTATCCTACCTACAAGTCTTAATGGAGTTTGATCCACAGTATCTAAAAGTAGACAACTCGATTGCGGTTTCGATCGTTCTTTTTTTTTTTTATTAGCAATATTTAGTAAAGATGTATTAAAATGATCAAGTGACATAATATAACTTATGTTACTTGTAGACAGTAACAGTTGGCCACAAATGACACTTCTAAAAAGTATCACTGAAGTAGGTGTCATTATTGTATCATTGTGCATGCAGTTTAAAGCAGAGGAAGTACTAGGAACAGATGTGGATTTACATTCTGTTCACAGAGCAGTTTGAGGTCATCTCTCTGAGGGGAGTTGCCCAATTCCCATTCCTCATCCATGATGTCCAGCTGGTTGAGGGCATTGACATTGGGGCGGACTCCTTCCGTCACAGCATTGGGATCCACGGTCAGCTCCTTCACTCTAAATTCACAGATTTACAGCATTTGTGATGATGTTTATCAGAGCAATAGTGCTGACATAAATGACACCATGCACAGGTCACAGGACTCAACTGGAAAGATGCTTGATTTTGCTGTACACTCTTTACCTTATTTTAAAACAGAATTTTTCATTATTTGAAAGGTTTTATGCTCTTAAGGATTTTAAGACAAAATCAAGCAGATTGTTTGTTTTTTGATACTAAAATTGCAAACATGATTATTTCAATCAGTGCAGCTGGAAATATAAATTGCAGCAATTTGAATGGCTAATGCAACTGTTTATGGTGTCATCTGATTTGTATTAATTATGTACAGGGATTGTGTGCATTAATATTCACATGATGAGATATTTCTAAAGGAGAGGTAAGGACAACAGCACCACAGATATGCCATACACTCCCAGGGTTAGAGAAATGAAATGGCAGCAGAACAGAGGGGAAGTGAAAAATGTTTACAGCAAAAGCACAATCATTAGTGTGAGACGTGAGTGCAGCCAATGTTTCTAATAAAAAGAAACAGACTGTTGTTATATACATTGTCGTGCATGAGTATTCCCATGCATTGGTTGCAAGCCAACGTGGGATGCTGGTCATCTACTGAGCAGTGCTGGGGAAGCTACACTGAAACTGATTGCCAAGTTACAGTCATAATGTAAAACACTGTTCCCAACTCTACACTGTAAAAAATGATTGTGATTTTAACAGTAAAAGAATGTAAAAATGATTCAGTAAAAACCTGTTATATGAGCAAGTTTCCATACTATATACAGTGAATAACTGAAATTACATTTAATGTACTTTTACAGTGAAATACTGTTAAAATGTGAAAATACCGTTACATTTTACAGTGAAATACTGTTAAAAAACGTAAATTGACACTCCCAGAATTCCCTGCATGACACTTCATATTTCATGTTGTTGTTTTTTTCTTCTTCAGGTGTATTTTAGGATGGCGGGCCACCCGAAATGTATTAGTCACACTGCCTCCTAAATATCTTTAATATAACTATAATTGTAAGCCCGCCGGGAAGACACAGACCCGACTGGACCCGATAGTTATTCCACCTTAAAGGTGCAGTAGGGAACTTTTGTAAAAAAACCGTTCTGTTTATTAACCGCTAGAGCGTCAAAAGTTCCCCTAATGTTATTTATTTGCTATCATCTCTGTGCTCTCTGCTCTGCGTCGAGTCTGAATCTTATATCAGATCATATTAAATCTTTTCGCACCTTTCTATTTCTAACCTTTTCTGTTCTTATCTTTTTACTGCGTGCAGTGTGAATGTTCTGATCCGTTAACATGGGCTCGAAAAAAAAAAAGGCTACGCATCACAGACAGAGTGTGTGAACCTGGAGTTAGGCATATGCCCAGTCTGCTCTGTTCTCACGCTCTACTTAGGTGCGCTGCATCCTGATTGGTTCAGTTAACATACTGCGGGAGGCTGAGGCCACGGAAAATCGTGCTATAAAGCGATTTAGAAATTGCGCACACTCAAATCGCAATTTTATTTAGATTTCGATTAATCACACAGCCCTAGTTGCAATTTACAAAAAACACAAGCAGTGGTCGGGTCCCGGGTCGACGGGTCTCGGGTGCACTGTGAAGACCTCTACTAGACAGTGTAGAGTGTGATTTAGGGGTTTGTCCTTTTTTCACAGCTTGTTGAGAGGATAAAAATGCTTGTTCATGAAAAAGCTAGATTTTGAAAATAGCTTTGCTACTATTACGCTACTGAAAAATTTTAGTGACTTCTATCACTAGTTTAAGTTAGTCCCCAACACTGCTGCAGTGTATCAGTCTAAGAATAAGGTGGGAAGCTGCATAGACATGTGCTCATACTCATAGGTAGGAGAGGGTTCAGAGCGACTTCCTCCCCCCTGAGAGAAGGGGATGTCAGAGGGGCTAATCCCAAATTCCTTTACTCTGAAGACAGTCAAGACAGAACAGAGAAAAACAGCAAGTCAGAGAAAGAAGAGCACAGCCAGTCAGGAGAGATTTACAGTCACAACACTTTCCCCATTGGCACTTGCATTGGTAAATACAACAACTTTACTGAGGTTACTTTAAAAAAGCACTGGAGGCAAAAATCTGAGAGAGGTGTTTAAAATCTCTTTAAAGGGAAAAAATAGCTAGAAGCACGAGTTCTATTCCACTTCTGTTTCCATGAAAGCACAACGCAGTGCCATGTCCTCACCTGTTGGCATATCTCAGAGTGTTCAGCGTGTTCTCACAGGAGGCCATGCCAGGAGAAATGGTGGCGATCTATGAAGACAACAGACACAATTACAGCTGTGCAAACAGGCAAAGGTAAACTAAGGCAAATCCCAGTATTGGAGAAAGAGAGCTTAATCAGACTTACCATGCATGTCCTGGAGTTCTCACCGATGAATGAGTCTCTGAGGACCTGTGTGAGCTTGCTCGCTCTGAATGGAGTGTGAGGCTTATTACGGCCCAGAGCCCTGATACATTCCTAATGCATGGAACATGCAGGATCATAGTGATTAACTAGGAAAATTCAAAATGGCACTTCAGTATCAAATGGTTGCTGACCCCTGCTCTTGGGTGGTATTTTTAAGATGCTGACCTTCAGAGCCAACAGACTCTTGTTGATTTCTGCTCCCTCCAAACGAGTCTGCCGATCAGCGCTGGATGTGTCTGCTCCACGTTCGTTACCCGCCAGATCAATGAGTGAGAATTTGCCGTGCATCTTGCCCTTCCTTCGAAGAATGATTTGGAAGACAGCGTGGCTACGGGATGAGTGGGCATTGGCTGAGGTCTGACCTGAGGTCCTAAAAAAGAAGATAATAAGGCGAAATTTGTATGTACTAAGACACTGTGTGGACCAATTTTAGATCAAAGATCATGAATTGTTAAGAACAAGATTATGAAATAAACAAATGCTAATAACTAGAGCAATATTCAGTGAACTTGTTTTACTCATTGGGTATTACCTGCAGCTGTTTCCCATTTCAATAAGTTTAAGGACATCCTCGGTGCATTTGACCTCCCGCTCCTGAAGCCCAACCACCTGCACCTGCTGCTTCCCATCTTCTAGCACACGTAGCTTAGCCTTACGATTCAACAGATCAAATACCTAAAGAAGAAAAAGATTCTGAAAGACTTTTCCCAATAGCCTTTAGCTATCAATTAGTCTTCAATTTTCAAATAAAAAATAAATCAATCAAAAATTAAAATGATCCAGTCACTAAACAAATGAGCACAAATCTTTAAATGGTATTCACAACATGTTTGAATGAATAAAAAGTGAACAGAATTCAGAGCCACTTACCTTTCCACTGTAAATTTCAAAGAAAGTTGCATAAACCTGAAGATCCAGCTTCTTATAGTTTGGTTTCTTCAGCATGAGAAAAACATCTCGAGCTGTGTGTGTGTGTGTGTACAACATGTATTTGAATGAGTTTGCTTGAAAGAACAAGATTAAAGAAATGATAGGACCAAATAAACATTGATTACCAGCTAATGCATAGATTCCTTTTGAACAATCCTGGTTCTTTCCTGAAAAATCTCCACCCATGGTCTAAAACACAAACCAATCAATGAGCTTTATGTCTTATTACACTGATAAACGAAAAATAAGGAATAAAGTTGTGGCCATTATCAGTAAAAATCCTAGAAAACCGTACAAACAGTATATATATAAAAAAAAAACTCAATTATGTAAAATAAATACTTCTTACATGTGTTTTTCCACTTCCTGTTTGGCCATAAGCAAAGCATGTGGCCATTCCTCTATCAAAGATTGTTTCCACAAGAGGTCTTGCAGTAAACCTGTGGAGAAAACAGTTATGAGATTTTATCCTCCAACAGTGACTAATTCCCAACATCCTTTTAAGAGGAAGATTTATTTTTAATGAACAACAAACGAAATCATCCTTACCTGTAAACCATTTCATTTGTTGTGCTGTCATCAAAGGCATAATCGAAGCGGAATGTTTGGTTCTCCAGGAATCGAGTCAGATCGACCTTCTGTTTTGGTTCATGAACCATGACAACATCTTTACTTGGAATAGTGATCACATCTAAGTCTCTTACCGTCAACTCTACAACAAAAATGATAAATAAATTAGAACACATGTACGGTCATTAAAAAAAAAAACTAAATTTCAGAGAGATTACCTTTTTTATTGAGGGGTCGTTTCCTAACACAAACACATATTCTATGCTCCTCAATCTGACAAAAAAATAATAATAATCAAGTTTTACTTTTTTACATCCAAGAATGTTGCTAGTTATACTTTTTTTCCTTACTAATAATATATAATATTAATACAATGATATTTGACCCATTATTATAATCATTAAAAGGTGGATCTCAAATACATGCATGTCTAGGTCATATTCCCCTTCAAAGTTCAGATGGAGAATATATTCTGAATAAATAATTATGATATATATATTATAATAAAAATAAAATGTGACCCTGGACCACAAGACCAGTCTTAAGTTTCAATTATTCAAAATTGATATTAAAACATCATCTGAAAGCGGAATAAATAAGCTTCCATTGATGTATGGTCTGTTAGGATCGGACAACATTCGGTCGAGATTTAACTATTTGAAAATCTGGAATCTTAGGGTGCCCAAGAATCTAAATACTGAGAAAATCGCTATTGAAGTTGTCCAAATGAATTCTTAGCAATGCATATTACTGATCAAAAATGAATTTGATGTATTTGGTGGATGAGGAGACAATGTAAAGCGCTTTGAGTGCCTAGAAAAAGCGCTATATAAATTTAAGGAATTATTATTATTCACGGTAGGAAATGTACAAAATATCTTCATGGAACATGATCTTTACTTAATTTCATAATGATTTTTGACATAGAAGAAAAATCGATAATTTTGACCCACACTATTGCTAAAAATATACCCCAGTGTCTTAAGACTGGTTTCGTGCTCCAGGGTCACAAATAATGAATAAAAAATTAACTAACAATAATAATATTAAAATACTGTGGACAAAATAATGATAAATGATGGTTGTGTTTATGAAATTAAATTAAATTCATTTAAAAAAAAAATTTATTATAAAATTAACATTTTATGACCCAGACATTAATTCATCAATACCTACCAAATCTGTCGTGGTTAGCGGTCGATAGTCCAAACTTGCTCTGAAGTCTCGGATCATCTGCAGTATTTCATAGTTTGGAACTGTCGTATCAATTTCCTTTAAACAAAACAAGCACATTCACAATAGGAACACCACCAGGTGAAATAATCTATTTGACAACCCATTACAATTACAAGCTGAGAAACGAGGAAGAAAGATATAATGACAGAAAGATGAGCAGTCTTACCTGTGCTCGCTTTTCTCTCAGTTCCTGTTGCTGTATCCTTCGTCTCTCCCTCTTCTCCTGCAATTTTTCCACTTCCTTCACACAGTTTGACTTCCTCCTCGCCGCTAGAGGGCAGAATGGTACACACGATTCCATTTTATCAAAGGCAAACAACCATTTCTTCTCTCTTAGCCCATCCCCTCCCACTCTGTATCTCTCGCTAATACAAGAGTGTATGTGTGTAGACAGAGTGGCTTTAGAGGCAAGCCACAGCCTCTGGCAGCTGGCAAATGGTAGCGCCAACAGCCCTCTCCATCTTAAAGACCTCTGTTGTCTGGGCAGACCTTTTCCAAAGTCATTTATCTATGCGCTCTTGCTCTCTTCAACTTACCCAACATTACTGCTATTACTTGCAAACAATAGTATCAGCAGAACAAGCAATAAAAGATTAGGCCACAAAATGAAGGCATCAATACTTATCTGACTGATTAATTTAATCCACCCAAAAACAGTGTGTAGTCTAAACACTCACTCCTCTTCGTCAAACCAAACTAGAAACCTCAGGATTCGATATTAAAGGAACAGTTCCAAACAGCTGATAAAAATATCACAATAATCCACAAATAACCCACATGACCCCAGTCCATCAATTAACGTCTTGTGAAGCAAAAAGCTATGTGTTTTCTATTGAAAAATGTGCTCTCATCTGAATCAGGAGAGAAATGTGCACTTGTGGATTATTATGTTTTTAACAGTTGTTTGGAATTGATGGCACCCATTCACTGCAGAGGATCCATTGGTGTGCAAGTGATGCAATTTTAATATTATCCTAAATCTGTTCTGATAAAGAAACAAAGTCATCCAACATCTTGGATGATCTAAAGGTAGATTGCAATTATGAGAAAGAATCACAGCATATCTGTGAATCAAATTTTGTCCTATACCTGCACTAAACAAACAAATCAAACCAGTCTGGTACAATTGTAGTTCTGCCCAAAGGATGTGCTGCATCATGCAGCACATAGAAAACAGTCTGAGCATTTTGATTCCAGATTAATTCAGCAGACAGACTCTAGTAAGCTTCATAAATTCAAAGCAAGAGGATTAATCAGGGTGGTTCAGAGTCAGGTCAAGCCTGCCCAGTCACAAACAGTCACTGACATTCAGAGGGGTAGCTGGGGTAGCCAAACCACACCCTACAAGATTTGAGCCAAGGTACCAACAGATGAGCAAGGTTAAGGGTTCACTGTACAATTCAGACTCTAAAAGGATGCTTTATCTTTATGAATGATATGTATCCTGCACAGGAGGCCACGGTGCTGCTTTCACTGTTTTCCTGTGGGGAAAAGGGGGTTGACAATAACAGACTGAAAAGACTGAGGAGTGCCATATCACCGTTTTGTTGCTGCTGAGTTAGCTGACTTTGGGTCTGGCTCTGTGTTGGCTGAGAGGGCTGTTGTACTGGTGGAGGGGGTGCTGATTCTGGCTGTTGCTGCTGGGCCGGCCGTCCCCGAGTCGAGATAACTTTAAAACAGAACACATAAGTGTCAGTGAATCCCACACCAAAAACTGAGGCATCACAGGAGCACTCAAACATTCCTATTGCCCCTTTCACACTGCGATCCCGGAAAAAACACAGGTAATGTGTCCCGGCAATTGTTCCCGGGTCACTAGATTTTGCACTTTCACACTGCCAGTGATTAGCTGGAATATGTGCGTGTTTTCACACACAACCCGTAAAGATCCTGTAAAGACACGCGACATCAGGATGTGACGTGTAATGTATGAGTCGAAAACGCTAGGCACGTTAACTTTCACTTAAGCTGGCGAATGATCTCAGCTTCAGCGCGGAAAGTGAGGAACTAACGTCGCGAACGTTGCTCTGCCTTCTTAACACTTAAAAGTCCCACAATAACGTGCGTCATCACTACGACGCACCCTTTACGGCATTAGTTCTAACTTTTGTTCACACAGCGCTCTTTCTGGGACTGAACCCACCAATGTTACTAGGTCCCTGACCCGGGATCAATCCCGGGACGTGTTTGCTTTCACACAGTTGGCAACCCGGCAATGTTCCGGCAATTTTCCGGGTCCGACGTGCAGTGTGAAAGGGGATTAAGATGCACAAAAATTCCACTTACAAGTTTTGAAACAGCCAGCTTAGTATGCTAAGACAACTATAAGTCACGTGTAGTAGTAATTTTTACTATGTCAAAAAAAATAAAAATAATAAAATGTGTGCATAAATATATCATTCACAATAAGATCAATAACATGCATTTAAAAAAGATGAATTGGTGTAGGGTGAATTTCCATTTCATTATGTTAATCATTTGTAGCCGAACTAAATATTCCTATATTAATAAATTGTATTTTGAAAAATAGAATTTTGTTTAAAAATAGCAATATACACCTGTCGTAATCTTTCATGCAGCAATAAACTCAAGTCTTAATTTTGACAGCCTTTGAGTTGATGTATTTTTTTATATGCACTCTCTTTCAGTTCTGGTGAACCTGCACCATTGTCTACAAAACCCTGCTGTTATTATTTATATTTTTCATTTAACACAATTATGGCATCAAAAGCTAATAATAATATATATAAAATAATAATAATAATAATAATGAGTAATACTTCAGTAAATTATATACAATAGTCAAAAAAAACAAACAAACAATAACAAAAAGGTTATATAAAATTAATATAATATTTGATATTTGCTAAAAATACTAATATTTTCCAAGGAGCTTTTTTTAATGTCCATTAATTAAATGTTTGAATAAAACTTTGCCTAATATTCAAATATGCTTTATAGTAAAGGAAGACTCAAATAAAGCCAATTATTTCCCCTAGTGTTATTACAGTACCATATTTTCCGGACTATAAGTCGCACTTTTTTTTCATAGTTTGGCTGGTCCTGCGACTCATAGTCAGGTGCGACTTATTTATCAAAATTAATTTGACATAAACCAAGAGAAAACATTTTTTTTTTTTTTTTTATTACTACCTATATCACTTTATTGTGCAGCCCTATTCCTAAGTCATATAACAACAAATATACCTCTGTTGTCTCTGGATGGGATTTCACTCCTTCCCGGTGCAATAGTTCTACGATTCTGCACACATACAAATTTACAAAAAGGTTAAAAATATGCGAACAATTAGAATGAAAGTTAAGCATTTAACTCTGGCCTCATACAAACCTTAGGGATTTTGGTGACCTTCACGGAACTGGGTGTAGGAGGCGGCGGTGTAACAGGGCTCAAGGAAATCTCCTCCTCTGGAGCAACATCTGGATTTAGTGAGAATATGCACTCCAAATCAATCTGTTATGGAAAAAAAAGAACAAGCTGTGAACACTACAAGAAGAAATCTAGGCACTTTTTTGCCAAATCATGCAGAAAGCTCTAATCTTAAGGAGAAAAATGGTTCATTATACATAATTTATATTTGAAAGAAAACACAGCATGTTTCCACTGACTGAGAGTTTTATACTGAACCCTAACAACACCAGAATGTTGTTCTATCCATTATTAAATAACACAGGCAGCTGAGAGGCTGCTATTGACTTACCTCTTTTCCTTTAGTGTCTCCATTTTCTATCCATTCCACAGTAACACTTTCATTATCTTCATTTAAAGAGGTCACCATGGCCTGGTGTATTCGCCCTGTAAGTAACCCAACACCTCTAAGTGAGAAAGATAAATTAAAAAAACATTCATGTATCCATTTAGAAATTTTACACATCTAATGGTAACTTGAAAGTGTTTATGTACACGATGGCATGTCAACATCAATCTGCTTCTCAGGGCACTTCAGAAGTTGTGCTAATATTACCTACTGAAAACAAATAGTCATGGTTCTGTATCTATTATTCAGAGCTATTCTCACACGTCAACATCCCTGCAATTATTCAACAGTGGCATCAGAAATAAAAAGCACATATTATCCCGCCATAAAACAAGCTATTTAAATCCCCTGTATGCAATATCAGGCCAAAAGAAAAGTTCAAACCCTGCTTGAAGTAAAGGCACATCTTTATGATGCTAGAGACCTCCCCTGTTTAAAGATGTTACATGCACTGTTTATCTTCAGAGAGCATGTCAAGAGTCATCTCTATTAGGCAAAACATGAAACCTCCCAAAGAGACAGGAGTGGTTTGTCTCACATCACATCAGACCCGGGCTCACTTATTTCTTTGCTACAAGCTGAAGTTAAATATAACCCAGACTTCTGAAAGAGATAAATTCATCATCTTTTCTGACAGTCTTCCAAATTCTATTGATGCGAGTACCAATGATACACCACTAAATGCTCACAAGACACCATTACTACTGTGACATCATTAGGGGTGCTGTAGGGAACTTTTGTAAAAAAAAATATTTTTACATATTTGTTAAACCTGTCATTATGTCCTGACAGTAGAATATGAGACAGATAATCTGTGAAAAAAATCAAGCTCCTCCCAGTGGTCCTATTGCCATTTGCAGAAAGCCATGCGCTCCCGGTAAAAAACAACCAATCAGAGCCGCGGTCCGTAACTATGTTTGTGTTCAAAATGTAGAAAAATGAACATAATAAGCGAGTACACCATGAATCCATTTTCCAAACCGTGTTTTTAGCTTGTCCTGAATCACCAGGGTACATCTATAATAAGTGTTTATATTCGGACTATTTTAGATTGCTTCGGGGGTACCGCGGCAGAGTAACCCAGTACCTTTGTGATTCTTCATAGACATAAACAGAGAGAAGTAGTTCCGGCTACAATGTTCTACCGCAAGATGCAAGCAGTTCTGTTTATTAACCGTATGAGCGTCAAAAGTTCCCTACTGCAGCTTTAATAGAAATTGATACTTGATAATTACTTGTAATTGCACAGCTATTCTTCATCTTCATTAAACATCCTACATATATTATTTTTATTTCCAATATTATACATATTAGTAGTAATAGTAGTAGAATCACTACTGTTCTTATTTAAAGTTGTGGTGGTTGTTAGCTTCCTAAATGGAAAAAAGTTTTCATCTTTGCCTTAGATCAACCTTTCTAACCTAAATATAAATGAATAAATTAAGTAGTTGTCCAAAAAGTAATGTACATCAAACAGGTTACTTCACATGTGAAAGCCATTGTTTGGTTGTATTTTCGAGTGAATTAAGTGTAAATATTGGTCATTTATTTTTACAACAATCTATAATAATGCAACTAATCCCAAACTGTCAGTCATTTCTTTGGAGACTATGATGGAGTTTACCCTTTGAACCCAAAGAATGACATCACATAACTTCAAGGAACTTGCTTGTCATCTTGAAATCATTACACTTACAATACAGTCAGATTATTATGACTAGGCCTATATGGAAACTCTCAGATTTCTTTAATCTTAAATGAGTAACTGATGTGAAGCAAGTGGCATCCAAATTTATGTTTCAAAAATACCAAGCTAAACAAACCAGCAACCCCCTCTGTTCACAACCAATCTGTAAAACAAAACATACATTTGCAAGTGACTTAAGATGGCTAACCCACATAAATCAATAATCTACAAGACTCACTGATCATATTCCCTACCAACACAAGACATGAATAATTCCACGCTAATCTGCATCAAGTTAGCCAGTTAATGGGCTCATACAGAGACAGTTGGCTCATATCAAACATGACCGCACACATTAAGAATATCTAAACAAACTCCACCCGGGTTTAGCAGGTGGCTAACCCAAGCCAACAGTTGCACTGTTAACCCCGGCAACCAGCACCAACAGACCGAACTTAACACTATCGATTTATACCAGGCCCAACCTCCTAAACCTTCCGTTTCTGTCAGTTTTTGTGTGGTAACGTTAGCATCCGTTAGCCGAACCGGGGCAACGACTTTAACGGACGGTTACAGGCGACCCAAATATGAACTCACCATCGCTGCGCTTTATCTCCACATAAATCCCCACGACAATCTTGCCGAAGTTCACCGCCATGGCTCATTTATGGGACGGAGGAAATACTCAAATAGACAGGCGGGTGGGAACTAAAAACAGTGTTTGTGTTTGAATTTTTCACATTTGTTGTTCCGTGTTGCTCAAAACCGGGAGGCGGCCACAGCGCGGCTCATAGAAAGGGGAGAGTTCAGGGCGCGTGCGCGGGGGACGTTTGACTTGCGTGTTTTTTTCCCCTACACAAATCCGGCCTCCTGCGTCAGGATTGGCTAGAAGCAGCTCGAGCCTCGAGGTCCGCGGTCGGTCTGATCATAAATACCTAGACGCCTCATTGGCCGCTCGACCGCACGTCAACGTGGCCACCATATTTTGGAGCGGGCAACTCTCATACTCTCACATCAGGGGTGTATTCCAGAAAGCAGGGTTAACTTACCGTGAACTAAACCCTGAACTCTCGGTTGATTAACCCCAAACCTTGCTTACTCGAGGTATGTGGTTCCAAAAACGCTACCGGGAGTAAGTTCATTCAACTCAGAGTATGTTCCTGGTTAAGACTCAAGACATTCTCAACAGAGTGACGAATCGACGAGTCACTATAGAAACGGACGCTAAGAAAAAGCGCACCAAGCTGTTTCTTTCTTCTTCTTTTGTTCATTAGTTGTTTACATTCTTAGTGCATATCGCCAACTAATTGATGGATGTGCAATCATTTTTATTTTTATTTCCATTTAATCTTTAATCCTTGAGAATGTAAATTATATTGTTTGTTTTATGCTAATTATACATTAAGTCATATCAGATATGTATTTTGATTTAGAATTTAGAAATTATAGAAAATACCACTCCATGTGTGAGATATTACATGTAATAAATAAAATATATATAAGTTAAACATGACCTTGTCATTGTGTTTTATAATTTATGTATACGTCTTAATACATAATTTATAGATAACTCTTATATATGCCAATAAAAGAAATAATCATATTAGAATAATATATTACCTTATTTATTACTTATATTAGCGCTTCCTCATTAACATATCATGTATATATATATAATAGGCTATATTACATATTGTAATATTATATAATGTTTTGTAATATTATATAATGTTCTGTCACGCCCACTGAAGGCTCGCTGAAGTGATCTAAC
This sequence comes from Carassius auratus, assembly GCF_003368295.1. Taxonomy (NCBI): domain Eukaryota; kingdom Metazoa; phylum Chordata; class Actinopteri; order Cypriniformes; family Cyprinidae; genus Carassius; species Carassius auratus. The sequence goes on from NW_020524527.1 coordinate 22,156, forward strand.
CCTGGAACATAACCTGCTCTGGAGCAGGTTAAGTTCAGAGAGTGAGTTGCTATGACTACTAACATACCCTGAAAGTAACCTCCGTTTTTGGAACCGAAATTTGAGGTTATCCGCTTACTTACTCTTAAACATACCCAGGTATGTCACATAACCTGCTTTCTGGAATACCCCCCAGGACAGGAAAACATACCCGACTCATCGACAGATTGGACACCTAACCGTCACACGATAATAAAAACAGACTCCGAAGTGCTGATCTGAATCAAGAGTCGCGAACAGGCTTCGAAGTCCCGATCTGAATCAACCGAGTCACGAACAGGCTCCGAAGTGCCGATCTGAATCAACCGAGTCGCGAACAGGCTCCGAAGAAGTCCCGATCTGAATCAACCGAGTCGCGAACAGGCTCCGAAGTGCCGATCTGAATCAACCGAGTCGCGAACAGACTCCGAAGTGCCGATCTGAATCAACCGAGTCGCGAACAGACTCCGAAGTGCCGATCTGAATCAACCGAGTCGCGATCAGGCTCCGAAGTGCCGATCTGAATCAACCGAGTCGCGAACAGACTCCGAAGTGCCGATCTGAATCAACCGAGTCGCGATCAGGCTCCGAAGTGCCGATCTGAATCAACCGAGTCGCGAACAGGCTCCGAAGTGCCGATCTGAATCAACAGAGTGGCGAACAGGCTCCGAAGTGCCGATCTGAATCAACAGAGTTGCAAACAGGCTCCGAAGTGCCGCCCAACAAACATACACAACATACATAAATGTTTTTTCTGCATGAGTGTGTTTAATGTGCATTATAGAACAAAATGTCAAGCATCGTCAAATATTTTACATTATTTGACTCATTAATTGAATAAAATAGAAAATCTTGAGGGAAGAGGCGGGCAATTAATGTTTACTAGTCAGGTTTTGTCTTCACAAATAAACCACTCTATTCCCAGAGAAAATCAGAACTGAAGACTTAAATAAAATGTGTTTCTTGACCTGAGATTGATTCAGAGGATTTTCTATTATATATATATATATATATATATATATATATATATATATATATATATATATATATATGTGTGTGTGTGTGTGTGTGTGTGTGTGTGTACATGTATATATTATACTTGAGGAGCTCATTAATTAAACACAATTTGGAACTCATGTCCACAATATTTTTGTGTTGTGTCATTAGTTGTGTCTTAATTTGATTAATAATTAGTATTTTAAAATTACATTTAAATTTTTTTAAGTGCTATCAAAATGAAAAGCAGACTTCAAGTGTGATTTGTATTTACTTGTTTTATTAAATTTTCTCAACGATAGTAAATTATTCGTGTTTAAAGATGTATTATTTAGGTTTTATCCCAGTACTTCAAAGGGAATTATCTGTGTTCTGACCTGAGACACAAGAGAGAAAAAAAAGAAAGAAAAATGTTGCAATTGAACACAAAGAAAGCAATAAAACAACTACATATCATGTAAAGTACATTCAAATTACATTACATGAATATGTCACAGTTATACTAAATTAACAGATTAGTAAACCGAAAAAATCAACGAAATCATCAAGTGAGAAAAATGTGAGCTTTCAAGTTATAATTTTCCAAACCTTACTAAACAACTGGAGGCAAAGTTTTTTTCTATCATGTAGGCCATAGGTCTTCAACCCAGCTCCTGGGACCCCAGGAGCAGGGTTGAAGACCTATGATGTAGGCTAGTTTTAATAAAGAGAAAAGAGGTTTAGAGACAAATTTCTGTTAATAGCCTGTTAGTAATCCCACAGTCCATAGCATCAGTAACTGTATAATTTAGTAAGGGAAAATTAAAACAAAATAGGATGAGTTTCAATTTTTATTTTATTTTTGTAGCAATGGTCATCTTAACCTTTGTGCAGTGTTCAAAGTATTTCAGGACCCTAAATTAAATTCTAATTCATCTAAATGACATGACACTTAATGGCTTTACCAAAAACAGAAATTGAGATGTCTTATTGTATATTAGTGTAATAAAATCAGAATGCTCATATAGTGCTTTTGTTATTTTATTTTTGTAGCAATGGTCATCTTAACCTTTGTGCAGTGTTCAAGGTATTTCAGGACCCTAAATTAAATTCTAATTCATCTAAATGACATGACACTTAATGGCTTTACAAAAACAGAAATTGAGATGTCTTATTGTATATTAGTGTAATAAAATCAGAATGCTCATATAGTGCTTTTGTTTAAAGTTGTAATGTTAAATGTTTTCCAGTAAATGGCAGAAATCTACCACTTAAGTACGGCAGATTTTTATATGACCATGTATGAAAGCAAGAAATGTAGATATACTTTAAAGTTAACTACATAATTTTTTTGTATAAGCATTTCATATAAACATGTAAAATTTTTATTTTTTCAAAAAATTTACATTTAAACAAATTCCATATCAACTGTATAGTAAAAACATTAAAGGAAGTGATGTTACAATTCATGATTGTCTAGATATTAGTGTTTTTAATTTCACCTCTTAAAGCACTTTCTTTTATCAATGCAAATATCAGTATTCAACATTTTGGGATTAAAACATCAAAACATTATGCATTTGTAATTGCAGATTAAATGCATTTATATCTTGCATTAAACAGTATGTGTAATCATCTGTCGGGGTCTCTAGAGAGCGATGTGTAGAGGATTAAAACTTGAGCCAGAGGTTCTTCACCGCTATGAGGAGACCTTTGACGTTAACGTTCTTCCATCTGGTCTCATCATCCACCCTGATGCTCCACACCTTGGTGCAGATGGCAAAGTGGTGGACCCAAATGAAGAACCTCTCTGTGGCCTGGTAGAGGTTAAGTGCCCTGAAGTGAAAGAAATTGGAGAGGCATCCCACGTTGAGTTTATTGGGGACCATGCAAAACTGAGAAAGAAACGCACAATTGGCATTCCACGGTCAGCTGATGGTTACTGGCTTAATTAACCTGGTGTGATCTTGTGACAAGTACAAGAGGTGACTTCCATGTGGAGAGGGTATGGAGAGATGATGAGCTGATCACAGAGATCACAGCTAAATTTGTTGAATTCTACTTTGCCATATACATTAATTTTTTGCTAAGAAGAAAATAGGCATGAAAAATTTACCAACAAATGATGTTCACTCTAAAAATGGCTGGGTTAAAAATAACCCAATTGGCAACCCAGCACTGGGTAAATATTGGACAGAACACATGCTGGGTTAAAGTAACCCAGCATGCTGGTTTACACATTTTAACCCAGCATGCTGGGTTATTGAGAAAACCCAAGATAGAGTCATTTTTACCATTTGTGGGTTTGCATTTTTATGATTCTGGGTTATTCTTGCTGGGTTATTCTCATAATTTCACTTTTGCTTAACAAAGCAATCATGGATTAATAAATAATGAAGAATACAGGTTATTTAGACTGTTAAAAAATATTTTTAATGCCATCTGACATTCAAAATTTTTTTACCAATGACAAACAACATGGAATTTTCCCTTTTTTTGTTTCCCGCAAATGCAAAATAAATAAATAAAAATCACAGAAATACAGTTGCAATAAATAAGAAAATTATTTCTGAATGACCTGTGTCTAGCTGTTTAACTATTACATTTTGAGATTTTTAGCTATTTAAATACACAGTGAAATGACATTGACAATTAACATTTTTAAATTTAAATGTAAAATCATTTAAAGATGTCCTTAAATTTATATCAAGTATATAAAGACTCCTACGTAGGTAGATGTGCACTGCTTAGGGTAGTTCAACATATAGTTCACCCAAAAATGAAAATTCTGTCATTTATTACTCAACTTCATGTCGTTACAAACCCGTAAGCCCTTCGTTCATCTTCAGAACACAAGTTAAGATATTTTCGTTGATATTCGAGAGCTTTCAGACCAGGGTGAATAATTAGTGACAATTTTCATTTTTGGGTGAACTATTGTCAAACACTTAAGCTCTGAAGCAAAGATCTACACCTCAGAGCAGTGTACTCCATTATAGAGCCTGTCTATGGAAGGACAATTTTCAAAAGGAATTGCTAATTATATTTTCAATTGCGTTTTCCACATGTGACAAATTGTGACAATCCAAACACAATTGCAAATCTTGAACAAAAACACTGTTTCAAAAACACTGAACAAAAATTACGGTTTCAGTTTAGTGAATTTCAAATGGAAAAACAAAGTCAGTTTGTAGCTGTATTTTCCATGTATTATGAGTAATAAGCCTGTCATATCGATCAAATACTGCATCATAGCAGCTTTACAGTATTGAATAGGAAAATAGTGTGTAATAATGCAAAGGGACAAAAGTAAACACTCAGTTTTCAGTTAAAGTCAATTCGTCATTGATTCAGTGATGTATCGTCCCTCTGTGCAATCAAGTGGATGATATCGCTTGATATTAATTGTCCCCAACTAAAGAAAAACAAGGAACAAAAACTCCATCGTTGACAGAATGGAGAAAAAAACCTTGGGAGAAACCAGGCTCAGTTGGGGGGCAGTTCTCCTCTGACCAGACGAAACCAGTAGTTAAATTCCAGGCTGCAGCAAAGTCAGATTGTGCAGAAGAATCATCTGTTTCCTGTGGTCTTGTCCTGGTGCTCCTCTGAGACAAGGTCTTTACAGGGGATCTGTATCTGGCTCTAGTTGTCCTGGTCTCCGCTGTCTTTCAGGGATGTAGAGGTCCTTTCTAGGTGCTGATCCACCATCTGGTCTGGATACGTACTGGATACGGGTGGCTACGGTGACCTTGGAATAAGAGAGAAACAGACTAATGTTAGCATAGATGCAACATAAGAACAAGTACATGAGGTTTTATGAATTACCATGTCTGTTTTTTCACTGTGTCGCACATGTTACCTGCCAAAACTCAAATGGAATCTTTAGCATCTGAATTTCCAATGCCTCACATTGAAAACTGTCAATTTTTGTCAGAGGTGGGACCATACTATGGAGAGTGTTTGTATTGGGAGGTGACGTCACTCAAAGACAACTGTGCAAAATTCTTTGAACAATGGAGGTTAAGGCACTACTAAAGGCAGCTGCCGCTCCGAGAGATGCGTGTTAAAGAACAGACAGTGCAACCCGGATCTCCCTATATTCTTGGCACCTCACACAATAAATAATTCTGTCATTTTACCCCAAATGCAGCTACTATCCCCTGCTAACAGTTAGATCCACATGGTACTATTGGTCAATATTCATCATTAACCAAATGCTTTTCACCGGAGGCATAAAATATAGGGTAATATGCAACTAGGTAAATAAGAGTAGAACTGCAATGTTGTTTGCTGACGTGCATCAGAGTGCAAACAGTGAGAGATTTGGGGTAAAAACTACAAAATATCTCCCAATACAAACATGCCCCATAGTATAGTCCCACCCTTGACACAAATTGACAGCTTTCTGTGTAAGGCATCTGAAATACAAATGCTTTTCAATTGAGTTTGGACTATTTCACAATGTATATGTCCACACGTGGAAAAATACAATTAAATATACAATTTGCAATTCCTTTTGAAAATAGTTCAGAATATCCTTACCTGTCCATTGATCATGATCAATGCCTGAGAGATCTGCTGGCATTTTTAAATCGCCACGACAACTGGATGGGGTTTTGTGGACTCTGCTCAGTTAAGGAATTTCATGTTTGTTCCAACCTTTAAAATAAAGTTGAAAAAAAAAGAAAAAATACAAATTGTTTTAATAACAGTGATTCAGTTCAATTAACTGTGTGAAGTTAATCATGAAATTGACCCATCATGATTATGAGTTAAATTCACCTATGAGTTGGTCTACAGAAGCAGAATATGATATAGTGATTGGCTGAAAGGTGTGCTTTCAAACTGTCTAATCAATGGGATGTTCCAGTTATTATAAATCACAGTTTTATGTTAATATGCTGGCTATGACTATATCAAACACACACAGTCACTGGCACAGATAAGGGAGATCACACTGCATGTGCGCACACAGACATTTCTATGACAAGTCACGTAGGTAAAACAGTCCATATATAAAAACTTATAGATGTAGCAAAGTGATAAGGACAAGTCAAAAACACGATCTGGAAAATTAATAAATTAGGTACATTCTGGTGCAGCTTTAACTATAGCACGAAATAAAAATATATGTGCGTTTAAGTTACGTGAGGGTTAACGTTAGTTGATTATCACAGACAAACAATTATGTAAAATGTATAATAAACAAGAACTTACCGTTAGACGCCTCAATAAGACTGCACTCGACCAGTTTTTCTCTCACAAATGTATCCATGCGCTTTTTTGACAGGAAAAAAAAACACATTTTGAATTATAATTTGTATGTAAAAAGACTTTATAAACCACAAAAGCATCAAATCAATTCACTAACGCGGCCAGCGTCACTCGCTGTGCGTGCGCGTACTTTGAAATGCCCTGAGACGTCGATTCTTTTCCGGGAATCACTTTGTTCGAGAATTACTGAACCGGTTTACTTGAACTGGGTCGTCGGTTCTTTTAGACCTGCGGTCCGACTATATTGTACGTAATTTGTATGATTTAAATGTCGATATGGACAACTGCAGGCGTTTACATTAGAGCAGAAAGTCGTATTCACTTTTTGAACTCATTTGACTCACTTAAATATCAAATTCGCTTTTCAGTGTCAGAAACTACTTTTTCCTCTATTTTCACAGGTATTCGCATATTTCATCCATCAGTCACTTTCTGAAACCTAATAAAACTTTATTAATCTGTCGTCTCAGATAACGTTACCTTAACACGATTATGCGAGTCGCGTAAGGTAGGTTGGCCGTTTGAGGTAAACTGTTCATCATTTAACGTAAATAATGTTGGCCTGTAGACGTTTAACAGTATTGTTGCTGCAAAAAAGTTATAATTCTGCCAATTTAAAATAATTATTATTGAAAACATTAAATAAACTTACCTTAAAACAGTTGAAAGCCGTGGCTTTGCCCCGTTGTTCTTCCAAAGTGACAGTTGGGGAGTGATTTAAACATCTTCAAGGCGCGTTAAATAACCCAGCGCTGGCCTGAAACAACCCAGCGACGCAACCCAGCAGGTTTAACCCAACACCTGGTAAATTGAAACTACCCAAAAGTGTTTAAAAAGTAATTAAATAACCCAACAAAATGACCCAACAGACTCAACCCAGCATTTTGGGTTAAAAAATAACCCAGCCGTTTTTAGAGTGTTCCTGTTTTATAGTGAATGTAGTTCTATAGCGTTCTATTACAAGAAAAAACAGTTACCCCAATAAGTCATGCTTCAATGAATTATATTTTATTGTTATTTATGTTATATTGTTGCAACATACCTACCCCAAACTGGAAAGATATGTCAGGAGGGGTTGGTGATTTCTGATGTGTTCGGAATGTGAAACGATATTGCAGATCATAAGTAAAAGTAAAGAGTTAGATTTTTATAAAAAATTCCTGACTAAAATTTCCCCCCTAAAATCTAAGCATTAAATTCTGAAAAAAAGCACACTGAGAAGTATGTGAAAGATTATATGTATAATGTTGGTTAAAACCCTGGCTGAGAAGGTAACAAAAGCTTAAACTTACTGGAAGATAGCAAAATTTGCTTATCACAAAGCAGACAAGTTACTAGCAGCTGAAGAGAAGCATGGTGTCACTATATATATTATACTATATTTGATTAATGTCTATAGTTGCCGATAAGCTTTTAATGGAATGTAATTGTTTTAGTTAACACATTACACTCACCTGGGACTGGACGGCTGTTGTAATCGTGCTCCTGCAACAACTCGACATTTACTGCTCTGCACCACAAACATCCCGTTTTGACGCGTGATTTAACTTCTCCGCAACTTTTCCACGCAAACCTGGAAGGCACAGCCCACGGTGCTAGATCGAGGTCTCCGGTTGGACACGGACCTCATCCTCTGTGAAGTGCTTAGCACACACTGAAGTAGGCTACCTTTCCTCACGTAATTGTCGCCTCCTCCTCTCGCGTATAGCCAAATTTCAACGTTTTTTTTATTTTCGTCGGTGGGAAAACCTATATGAAATGATAAATACGTTTTTTTTTTTTTTATTAGAACACAAAGGCACACTATACACATCTGAATACTATTTTGGTCTCCGCCATTTTTCGGCAAACGAATGAACACTATAGCGCTTTCACTGGAAAATAACTTGAGATCTGGGATTCGGAGCGAGTTTGCAAATCGACTCCGAATCGCGAATCGGGGCTTTCGGAGTTTGCAAAACATTTGATTCAGACTCCGAATCGCGAATCATTTGATCGGGGCTTCGGAGTTTGCAAAACATTTGATTCAGATCGGGACTCCAAATCGCGTTCTGCGAATCATTTGATCGGGGCTTAGGAGCGAGTTCGCTAAACATTTGATTCAGATCGGGACTCCGAATCGCGTTTCGTGAATCATTTGATCGGGGCTTCGGAGTTTGCAAAACATTTGATTCAGATCGGGACTCCAAAGCGCGTTTCGCGAATCATTTGATCAGGGATTTGGAGCCAGTTCGTTAAACATTTGATTCAGATCGGGACTCCGAATCGCGTTTCGCGAATCATTTGATCGGGGCTTCGGAGTTCGCTAAACATTTGATTCAGATCGTGACTCCGAAGCGTGTTTCGCGAATCATTTGATCGGGGCGTCGAGTTCGCAAAACATTTGATTCAGATCTGGACTCCGAAACGCGTTTCGTAAATCATTTGAGATCAGGCCTTTAAAGCGGATTTGCAAAACATTTGATTCTATCATGTACTTGTCTAGATCAACTTTTACTAATAAAAAGAAAAGAGGTTTAGAGACAGATTTTTGTTAATAGCCTGTTAGTAATCCCACAGTCCATAGCATCAGTAACTGTATAATTTAGTAAGGAAAATTAAAACAAAATAGGATGAGTTTAATTATTATTATTATTTTTTTTTTTGTAGCAATGGTCATCCCGCTGTGCAGTGTTCAGGGTATTTCAGGACCACAAATTAAATTCTAATTCTAATACTGCATCATACAATTGTTTATTTGAGTTGAATATTTCGATATCATGTAAGGAAACGAAGCAATAATTTACATTTACATTTATTAACTTAGCAGACGCTTTTATCCAAAGCGACTTACAAATGAGGATAAAAAACAACACAACAAAAGAGCAACAAAAAGTTTATAAGCGAGAATAAACAAGATGCATGAAAAATAATTTTGCCAAAATATTTGACTCAAAAAGTCCAGATGATTCAAGCTGTTCGTGACTGTGAGTGTAGCAGCAGCAGCAGAGATTATTAACCGTAAATGAAAACATTTAAAACTCTGATTCCTCGATTTAAAAAAATAAATAAAAATGTAGCAAAACATTACATTCAGATGATATGTAGAACTCTCTGTGATTATCAGTGTCAGACTGTGTGTGTTGTTTTGTCCGGGGCTCGTGGGACAGCCGTACTACTCTGGCTGTGACATCATCATCCGGGGGAGGGACTTTGAGAGGATTCAGATCATCCCAGGAGCCAAACACAGGAACATCCAGGCGGACACACACACACGGTTCTGGCGTCCAAACAACATCAAGGTCTTTATAAACTGTTCCAGCACTTACTCAGAGTGACACATAGCATAGCTTTTAGCCTCATCGTTGCAGTTTGAGGTTTAGGAAATAAGTTTTTTTTTTTTTTTAGCCTTTATGCTTATGTCAGTTTTAATAATTTTAGCATTTCAACTTTTTTTGGAAAAAGTTGCTACTTTAATTTATAGTGCTTTTTACTTTACAAATCATTGCAAAACAACTTTGCAGAAAATTAAGTTTCTACAATATTTAGAAGTAACTTACACGATTTATCTATATCATTTTACTTTAGCTTTATTTCAATTACAGAAAACTGTTTTTAGTAGTTTCAGTCTTAGTTAACAACAATGACACATAGTTGGTTGCTTAACTGTGTGTGCTTATTTTACTTTTTTTTTTTTATAAAATGTAAAAATTACATATTTTTTTGTACGAGTTTCTGTCTTCTGCTGAATGCTAAAGAGATGATGCTTTAAACACCAAACGGTTGATGGTACCCATTCACTTCCATAGTATTTCTTCCTGTAGCATAGAAGTCAATGGGTGCCGTCAACTGTTCACTCTCAAAAAAACATCTTCTTTAGTGTTCAGCAGGAAAAAAAAAACACATTTTCAGGCTGAGGAAGAGTAAACGATCGCAGGATTTGATTGTTTGATTCCTCTCACACAGACAATACAGTTATGAGTGTTAATCTAAACTGTGTTTGAATATGAAGCAGTTTGTGTGTGAAGACATTTGTGAATCAACCAATCAGCTGTCACTCGATTTCAGAGCCGCTAACTAGAATAAGATCACAGCTACTTGTATTTTCAGTATAAATATGGAGTTGAAAACACGAGGCTTGATGAAATTATACTGTGATAAACCATATTTATAATCATCGAGGCTCCAGCAGACGTATGTTTTAGGAAGATTGTCCAGGGTTTATTTTTTACTCTTTTCTTTTACCTGTCACCGTTCGACTCGGACACAAACACGAGAGATTTTAATTTGATGAAGGTCATGGTGTTCTTCTTTACCACAGAGAATGATGCTCTTCCTCTTGTTTTCCAGCTCAAATATCTGAACATCCTTAAATCGAGAAGCATTTACTGAAATATAAATGAGTTCATGTTTAAAACAAGAACAAATATCTGTCAGCGGCTAAGAAAAAAAAATGTCTACCTTTGGCAGATTTTTTTCCCCCCTGTTTTAAGAATTAACCAATAAAAATCTAAAAATAAATATACTGTGTAGATAACAAAAATTCATATCTTAGGTAATTATGCATCCCCTGCAAATGTCTTGGTTTCATGATGTTCATATATTAGCACTGGAATACAGTGTAATATTTTTTTCTTCCCCAGATTATTGCTGATGTGAGGAAGCAGTGAGGAATCCGCTGTATAGTGATCATGCTCTCTGCCCTTTAACCTCTCAAATCTGAATATATACGCCAATGAATCTAATTTTATATCAAGTATGGAGAGATCTGTAATATACTTGACTGTATGTAATGAGAAAATAAATTACTTAATGCAACATCCATTATTTCTTTGCTGGGTTTAAAAGTTTTTTTTTTTTATGAATGATTATGTCATCTTTTATTATAAACATGAGTGAAGTATTAGCATTTGTATCAACATTATTAGAAATGTCTGAATGAATCAGAATCAAACGATTAAGTGATTAATGCAGAGATTTTCTTCCTTAGTATTTCTGCCTTGTTTTCTGGTATAAATTAATGCTTTCAAACGATTAATCGCTTTAGAATATGAGCTGGGTCATTCTGTCGATTCATTCAGGGCTGCTCTGGGTTTAGTACAAACACAACACTAGTCAAGGGAGGTATAGTCTTGTCTCTGAGAACAGGTTTCCTCAGCTTTCCTTAAGGCCGTCCTTGTCCTGTTTGAAAATGACTAAAAGGGAATAAAAAAATAATACATAGAATAAGTTCACAGTTTTATGAAAAGCAATGAAACCCTTAAAATCAAGTGATGATAAACTTAATTGGTAACACTTTTGAATAATGGTCCATTAGTTAATATTAGTTGACCACTTTAGTTAAAATGATCTAAACAATCATTCTACAGCATTTATTCATCTTAGTTGATGTTCATTTCAACATTTACTAATGCATTATTTAAATCAAAAGAGAGGCATCCCACGTTGAGTTTATTGGGCACCATGCAAAACTGAGAAAGAAACACACAATTGGCATTCCACGGTCAGCTGATGGTTACTGGCTTAATTAACCTGGTGTGATCTTGTGACAAGTACAAGAGGTGACTTCCATGTGGAGAGGGTATGGAGAGATGATGAGCTGATCACAGAGATCACAGCTAAAGTTGCTGAATTCTACTTTGGCATATACATTAATTTTTTGCTAGGAAGAAAATAGGCATGAAAAATTTACCAACAAATGATGTTCCTGTTTTATAGTGAATGTAGTTCTATAGCGTTCTATTACAAGAAAAAACAGTTACCCCAATAAGTCATGCTTCAATGAATTATATTTTATTGTTATTTATGTTATATTGTTGCAACATACCTACCCCAAACTGGAAAGATATGTCAGGAGGGGTTGGTGATTTCTGATGTGTTCGGAATCTAAAAACGATATTGCAGATCATAAGTAAAAGTAAAGAGTTAGATTTTTATAAAAAATTCCTGACTAAAATTCCCCCCCTAAAATCTAAGCATTAAATTCAGAAAAAAAGCACACTGAGAAGTATGTGAAAGATTATATGTATAATGTTGGTTAAAACCCTGGCTGAGAAGGTAACAAAAGCTTAAACTTACTGGAAGATAGCAAAATTTGCTTATCACAAAGCAGACAAGTTACTAGCAGCTGAAGAGAAGCATGGTGTCACTATATATATTATACTATATTTGATTAATGTCTAAAGTTGCCGATAAGCTTTTAATGGAATGTAATTGTTTTAGTTAACACATTACACTCACCTGGGACTGGACGGCTGTTGTAATCGTGCTCCTGCAACAACTCGACATTTACTGCTCTGCACCACAAACATCCCGTTTTGACGCGTGATTTAACTTCTCCGCAACTTTTCCACGCAAACCTGGAAGGCACAGCCCACGGTGCGAGATCGAGGTCTCCGGTTGGACACGGACCTCATCCTCTGTGAAGTGCTTAGCACACACTGAAGTAGGCTACCTTTCCTCACGTAATTGTCGCCTCCTCCTCTCGTGTATAGCCAAATTTCAACGTTTTTTTTTATTTTCGTCGGTGGGAAAACCTATATGAAATGATAAATACGTTTTTTTTATTATTATTAGAACACAAAGGCACACTATACACATCTGAATACTATTTTGGTCTCCGCCATTTTTCGGCAAACGAATGAACACTATAGCGCTTTCACTGGAAAATAACTTGAGATCTGGGATTCGGAGCGAGTTTGCAAATCGACTCCGAATCGTGAATCGGGGCTTCGGAGTTTGCAAAACATTTGATTCAGACTCCGAATCGCGAATCATTTGATCGGGGCTTCAGAGTTTGCAAAACATTTTAATTCAGATCGGGACTCCAAATCGCGTTCCGCGAATCATTTGATCGGGGCTTCGGAGCGAGTTCGCTAAACATTTGATTCAGATCGGGACTCCAAATCGCGTTTCGTGAATCATTTGATCGGGGTTTGGAGTTCGCAAAACATTTGATTCAGATCGGGACTCCGAAGCGCGTTTCGCGAATCATTTGATAAGGGCTTTGGAGCCAGTTCGTTAAACATTTGATTCAGATCGGGACTCTGAATCGCGTTTCGCGAATCATTTGATCAGGGCTTTGGAGTTAGCAAAACATTTGATTCAGATCGGGACTCCGAAAGGCGTTTCGCGAATCATTTGATTGGGGCTTCTGAGCGAGTTCGCTAAACATTTGATTCAGATCGGGACTCCGAAAGGCGTTTCGCGAATCATTTGATTGGGGCTTTGGAGCGAGTTCGCTAAACATTTGATTCAGATCGGGACTCCAAATCGCGTTTCGTGAATCATTTGATCGGGGTTTGGAGTTCGCAAAACATTTGATTCAGATCGGGACTCCGAAGCGCGTTTCGCGAATCATTTGATCAGGGCTTTGGAGCCAGTTCGTTAAACATTTGATTCAGATCGGGACTCCGAATCGCGTTTCGCGAATCATTTGATCAGGGCTTTGGAGTTAGCAAAACATTTGATTCAGATCGGGACTCCGAAGCGCGTTTCGCGAATCATTTGATTGGGGCTTCTGAGCGAGTTCGCTAAACATTTGATTCAGATCGGGACTCCGAAGCGCGTTTCGCGAATCATTTGATCGGGGCGTCGAGTTCGCAAAACATTTGATTCAGATCTGGACTCCGAAAGGCGTTTCGCAAATCATTTGAGATCAGGCATTTCAAGCGGATTTGCAAAACATTTGATTCTATCATGTACTTGTCTAGATCAACTTTTACTAATAAAAAGAAAAGAGGTTTAGAGACAGATTTTTGTTAATAGCCTGTTAGTAATCCCAAAGTCCATAGCATCAGTAACTGTATAATTTAGTAAGGAAAATGAAAACGAAATAGGATGAGTTTAATTTTTTTTTTTTTTTGTAGCAATGGTCATCCCGCTGTGCAGTGTTCAGGGTATTTCAGGACCACAAATTAAATTCTAATTCTAATACTGCATCATACAATTGTTTATTTGAGTTGAATATTTCGATATCATGTAAGGAAATGAAGCCATAATTTACATTTACATTTATTAACTTAGCAGACGCTTTTATCCAAAGCGACTTACAAATGAGGATAAAAAACAACACAACAAAAAGAGCAACAAAAAGTTTATAAGCGAGAATAATCAAGATGCATGAAAATTTTTTTTGCCAAAATATTTGACTCAAAAAGTCCAGATGATTCAAGCTGTTCGTGACTGTGAGTGTAGCAGCAGCAGCAGAGATTATTAACCGTAAATGAAAACATTTAAAACTCTGATTCCTCGATTTAAAAAAATAAATAAAAATGTAGCAAATCATTACATTCAGATGATATGTAGAACTCTCTGTGATTATCAGTGTCAGACTGTGTGTGTTGTTTTGTCCGGGGCTCGTGGGACAGGCGTACTTCTCTAGCTGTGACATCATCATCCGGGGGAGGGACTTTGAGAGGATTCAGATCATCCCAGGAGCCAAACACAGGAACATCCAGGCGGACACACACACACACGGTTCTGGCGTCCAAACAACATCAAGGTCTTTATAAACTGTTCCAGCACTTACTCAGAGTGACACATAGCATAGCTTTGAGGTTTAGGAAATAAGTTTTTTTTTTTTTTAGCCTTTATGTTTATGTCAGTTTTAATAATTTTAGCATTTCAACTTTTTTGGGAAAAAGTTGCTACTTTAATTTATAGTGCTTTTTACTTTACAAATCATTGCAAAACAACTTTGCAGAAAATTAAGTTTCTACAATATTTAGAAGTAACTTACACGATTTATCTATACCATTTTACTTTAGCTTTATTTCAAAGACAGAAAACTGTTTTTAGTAGTTTCAGTCTTAGTTAACAACAATGACACATAGTTGGTTGCTTAACTGTGTGTGCTTATTTTACTTTTTTTTTTTTTATAAAATGTAAAAATTACATATTTTTTTGTACGAGTTTCTGTCTTCTGCTGAATGCTAAAGAGATGATGCTTTAAACACCAAACGGTTGATGGTACCCATTCACTTCCATAGTATTTCTTCCTGTAGCATAGAAGTCAATGGGTGCCGTCAACTGTTCACTCTCAAAAAAACATCTTCTTTAGTGTTCAGCAGGAAAAAAAAAACACATTTTCAGGCTGAGGAAAAGTAAACGATCGCAGGATTTGATTGTTTGATTCCTCTCACACAGACAATACAGTTATGAGTGTTAATCTAAACTGTGTTTGAATATGAAGCAGTTTGTGTGTGAAGACATTTGTGAATCAACCAATCAGCTGTCACTCGATTTCAGAGCCGCTAACTAGAATAAGATCACAGCTACTTGTATTTTCAGTATAAATATGGAGTTGAAAACACGAGGCTTGATGAAATTATACTGTGATAAACCATATTTATAATCATCGAGGCTCCTGCAGACGTATGTTTTAGGAAGATTGTCCAGGGTTTATTTTTTACTCTTTTCTTTTACCTGTCACCGTTCGACTCGGACACAAACACGAGAGATTTTAATTTGATGAAGGTCATGGTGTTCTTCTTTACCACAGAGAATGATGCTCTTCCTCTTGTTTTCCAGCTCAAATATCTGAACATCCTTAAATCGAGAAGCATTTACTGAAATATAAATGAGTTCATGTTTAAAACAAGAACAAATATCTGTCAGCGGCTAAGAAAAAAAAATGTCTACCTTTGGCAGATTTTTTTTCCCCCTGTTTTAAGAATTAACCAATAAAAATCTAAAAATAAATATACTGTGTAGATAACAAAAATTCATATCTTAGGTAATTATGCATCCCCTGCAAATGTCTTGGTTTCATGATGTTCATATATTAGCACTGGAATACAGTGTAATATTTTTTTCTTCCCCAGATTATTGCTGATGTGAGGAAGCAGTGAGGAATCCGCTGTATAGTGATCATGCTCTCTGCCCTTTAACCTCTCAAATCTGAATATATACGCCAATGAATCTAATTTTATATCAAGTATGGAGAGATCTGTAATATACTTGACTGTATGTAATGAGAAAATAAATTACTTAATGCAACATCCATTATTTCTTTGCTGGGTTTAAAAGTTTTTTTTTTTTATGAATGATTATGTCATCTTTTATTATAAACATGAGTGAAGTATTAGCATTTGTATCAACATTATTAGAAATGTCTGAATGAATCAGAATCAAACGATTAAGTGATTAATGCAGAGATTTTCTTCCTTAGTATTTCTGCCTTGTTTTCTGGTATAAATTAATGCTTTCAAACGATTAATCGCTTTAGAATATGAGCTGGGTCATTCTGTCGATTCATTCAGGGCTGCTCTGGGTTTAGTACAAACACAACACTAGTCAAGGGAGGTATAGTCTTGTCTCTGAGAACAGGTTTCCTCAGCTTTCCTTAAGGCCGTCCTTGTCCTGTTTGAAAATGACTAAAAGGGAATAAAAAATAATACATAGAATAAGTTCACAGTTTTATGAAAAGCAATGAAATCCTTAAAATCAAGTGATGATAAACTTAATTGGTAACACTTTTGAATAATGGTCCATTAGTTAATATTAGTTGACCACTTTAGTTAAAATGATCTAAACAATCATTCTACAGCATTTATTCATCTTAGTTGATGTTCATTTCAACATTTACTAATGCATTATTTAAATCAAAAGAGAGGCATCCCACGTTGAGTTTATTGGGCACCATGCAAAACTGAGAAAGAAACACACAATTGGCATTCCACGGTCAGCTGATGGTTACTGGCTTAATTAACCTGGTGTGATCTTGTGACAAGTACAAGAGGTGACTTCCATGTGGAGAGGGTATGGAGAGATGATGAGCTGATCATAGAGATCACAGCTAAAGTTGCTGAATTCTACTTTGGCATATACATTAATTTTTTGCTAGGAAGAAAATAGGCATGAAAAATTTACCAACAAATGATGTTCCTGTTCTATAGTGAATGTAGTTCTATAGCGTTCTATTACAAGAAAAAACAGTTACCCCAATAAGTCATGCTTCAATGAATTATATTTTATTGCTATTTATGTTATATTGTTGCAACATACCTACCCCAAACTGGAAAGATATGTCAGGAGGGGTTGGTGATTTCTGATGTGTTCGGAATCTGAAACGATATTGCAGATCATAAGTAAAAGTAAAGAGTTAGATTTTTATAAAAAATTCCTGACAAAAATTTTCCCCCTAAAATCTAAGCATTAAATTCAGAAAAAAAGCACACTGAGAAGTATGTGAAAGATTATATGTATAATGTTGGTTAAAACCCTGGCTGAGAAGGTAATAACAGCGTAAACTTACTGGAAGATAGCAAAATTTGCTTATCACAAAGCAGACAAGTTACTAGCAGCTGAAGAGAAGCATGGTGTCCCTAGCAGGTGAGGAGCATGATGTCACTAGCAAGTGAGTAGATGATGCTGATGTCACTAGCAGGTGAGTAGATGATGCTGATGTCACTAGCAGGTGTGTAGATGATGATGATGTCACTACCAAGTGAGTAGATGATGCTGATGTCACTAGCAGGTGTTTTTTCCAGCTCCTTTATTTTTCCCATGCCTCAGCAAGAGCACTTAATTAACATAAAGCAAACAACAACACATGTATTATTTTGTGTTAAACATAACACTTTAATAAAAACAACTCATTAATTTGGAAAGTTACTATCACATTTATGCAATAATATACCAGTTACTTAGAACATCAGTTCAAAGTTAAATAACCTACAAACCATTATAAAATAATTTGAATTCTGCTTGTACAACAGATGTTTGTTCAACTGCTGGTATTTCCTACATTGTTGTGGATTTTATTGGTAACTTTAAATGTCTTTTTTTAATTCTGTGTGACTTTAATTCTGTGAGCCAGAGAGCAGTATAAAAGGGTGATGGCAAAAGTATAAATAAAGTATAAATATATATATATATATATATATATATATATATATATATATATATATATATATATATATATATATATATATATATATATATATATATAAAACACTATACTGTAAACACAGAAAATCATGGCAATTGTGCATTCGTGGGTGTCTTCTCCCGCTAGGTACCGGGGAAAATATCCCCTTGCACGTCAAAACCATCCATGGATTGCTGTCACCTGAATGTCTCCAACAGTTCCATTGCCTGCAGAAGAGAAATGCGGGCATGTGGGTGGACGCTCTGCCCAGCTTCCCTCACAGTCAGGCCATGGTTGATGACATGGTCCACCAAAGTTGCTCTTATATCATCATAAATAGGGGTCCGTGCATGGCCTCTTCAACCTCTTCCTCCTCATCTTCCTCCTCCTCCTCTTCCTCCTCCTCCTCCTCCTCCTCTTCCTATTCCTGGTCTTCCTCTTGCTCTTTATCTTGCTCTCCCTCCATCCATGCTTGCAAAGTTCTAAAAATGGCTAAACTGAGGGCTTTTTGTAGCTGGCTGATTGGTGTTCAGTTTTGCAAGTAAGTGCCTTCAGTTGTTTATTTGAGTGGTAGCAATTACCCAATGTGTTTTGTATTTTGGATACATGTGTTTTCCAAATGGCACTCTGAGATTTCATTTTTGAACAAAGTGTCTTATGTATGAAATAGAGTGTAGTATGCAGGACCAAGTGTGTTGCATAAAGGATTAAGGGTGTTGCAGAATTGCAACTAGAGTGCAAAGCAGCGCTTTTGTTTAAGGTAAGGGTACATGTGTTTGAGGTATGGTAACAAAAGCTTCAAGTTGTGTTACTTTAGTCTAAGCATGGGTCTATAGTGTTTAATCAATGGGCAAAAACTGTAATAATAGATTCTGGGTTTTTTTTCCTTTTTTTTTTTTCAAACAATTAAATAATTATCCAACCTTCTTACCCAATTAATTGCATTTGCTTTTTATCAGTAAGCATATTTTTCTAACAAAAATTTGCTGTTCAAAAGAGAACAATGTTATGTGTCATTGACAGCTTTGAGAAGATTCCTCTTTCTGCTTTCATACTATATGACACTACGTCTTTGCTTCATGAACTCATTCAGATTGCATTTGAACAGTCGCCATCAGCACCGGGTTACTCAAGAGAACTGAGGAACCCCTCCAGTGAGTTTCAGAGTTAGGTTGTGTATGGGCACGTTACATATGAGGGCTTTGGAAGCCAGCGGGCTACAAATGCAGTTCCTTGCTGCACTAAAAACATTGATTTAACCCCCAACCTGGAATGTGAACCAACCATGAAAACAACAGGGTGAAAGTAATTGTAAGTCATTTCAGCCGAACTTGTGGCAGGACTACTACCAATACTCTTAAAGAGACTTTACTACTACTCAGTATTGCTAGGTTGTGTTCCAGTTTGGCTTTTTCCTCAGAGGTGGGTCTTTTGTGTGTTTAAAATCATGGAATTACATGATGTGTTGTAAGTAAATGTTAATAAGCGAAATGAAAATAATAGTTTTGTGTGTAAGTGTGATAAATAACAAACAATATGTTCCCTTTCCAATAAAATACCATACTGCATTTTTTTTAGACTGGAGTAAACAGTGAAACAGTTTGAATGGAACCAAGGGCGGATTTAGGGATTTGGTGGCCCCAGGCAAAATGAATAGGGCCGTATACAATTTCACACATTTACAACCTTGAGGCTCCTTTCACTGTTGTGCTCACTGCTGCACAACCGTGTCCAATAGTTCAGTCCAATCTTTTAGATTTTTCATGTACAAGTTATGAATAAATAATTTCTTTCATTAATATAAATCCCTTGTTCACATTTAAACAGGTTATAATATTATTAGAGTAGGTTGGACACTAGGTGGTGCTTTGGGGTAATTTTCACTATGCACTTCTACACAAGGCAAGGCTGTCTAATTCTAAACTTTAAAATATACATTTTTTATTTATTTATTTTAATTACACATTTAATTTAATCCTTTTTACAAGGATTATTTCATCCAAACATGAAGTGTGTCTGTCTGGAAAGTGACATGGACCTTTCTTGGGTCCTTCACAAAAACGAGTCAGTGCCATTTAAAAAATATTAATTTAGGCCCAATACAATATGCACTGTTGTTAGTATTCAATTATATCTTCAGATACATTATATTTTTGTTGGGCCCTAACAAATCCATTTTTTTTTCGTTTTAGATTTCCTGGATGATTATATTACATTTAAAAATCATGTCTAATGAATTAAAATAATGAAACTTGTTTAATTTAACAGCAATTTAGGCCTATTAAAAGTTTAACAAAAGGGCCCAAAATCGGTGCTTTCAATTTAAATGTTTCTGTACTCCATTTTAATGGTTTAATAAAAAACAACTCCAATTAATTGAATTCATAAAAAACAACTCAATTTATTAAATTGTATAAAATAATAAGGACCTATGAAATTTAATTTTGAATTTAATTATTTATTTATTTTACATACATTTTAATATTTTAATTCTGTGTTGGGTATTTACATTTTTTAAAGGCAAAAAAATATATATTTCATTCCAATGAAAATTAAACAAACCTTTTAATTTTGTACATTCAAAGTGCTACACAACAGAAGTTTACTATGATAGTGTATGTGAATATTAAACATATTAATATAAACATATATTCAAATATTAGTGTTCCTGTAGCTCAACTGGTAGAGCACTGCGCTAGCAAGCAAGCGCAAGGTTGGGGGTTCGATTACCCGGGTACACATGATATGTAAAAATTGATAGCCTGAATGCACTGTAAGTCGCTTTGGATAAAAGCGTCTGCTAAATGCATAAATTTAATTTAAACGGCAAAAAGTGATGTGACATACAGCAAAGTATGGTGACTCATACTCAGAATTCATGCTCTGCATTTAACCCATCCAAAGTGAACACACAGAGCAGTGGGCAGCCATTGTATGTAAATCATGTATGTATCTATTTAGGGAACTTTGACAGTTGTCATCTTAATCACATCTGTCACACCACCACATCGGGATGGAAAATCCCCCACATCTCTGTTTGGGCCTAGGGGTCAGTTTCTGAGCTGGCAGCTCCATCGACGCAAGGACAGAGTCAGTGAACGATAAATATTGGAGTGCTGTACAGAGAAAAGACAGAAGACTTTATGTAGATACAGATATTTTGTTTATATGCATATATATTATGACATCACTGTGTGCATTTTGAAGCTTTTTGATAAACTATTTTTACTGTAAAAAAAATTGTTTTATGAATATGAAATATATGTATTTCTTTTTAAACAATGACTTTTTTTAATTTATACTTATGAATATTGTAAACAATTTGAAAATATAACTTTCAATATGCAATGCAGATATGCAAATAAAGATAATGTTGTCTGGTGACGTGAACAGCACTTCATTAAAATTCTCCTTTCACACTTTCAGGTGTCGAGTCATTCACCTGCGATATGCACTGAACCATAAGGTTTTACACTTTTGGATGCAACATTTGATGTTCCCACAAGCAAAACTGAAAACATCTGAACTCCGTTCCCCTCAGAATGTTCTTCAATCAAAATTGGTGTTGCCAGATTCTGGTTCCCATGAGAACATTGCCAAGTGGCTCCATCTTCTACGATCTCATTCTTGAGTTGATTGTCACTGACAGCTTTATAAGTGTTTGGCAGCTGTTTGGTCTCTTTGGCGAGACCTGTGCGAGCAGTAAGATTGACCTTAATTGAACTTTATTCCTCCTGCAAAGGCCATGTTGTTGTCCAACTTTACAAGACCCTGCAAAACCAAATAAACAGCTTTACTATGCAGCTGAGATCTGTAACACCTCTAAACTGTGCCCAGGCCAGAGCCTTGTGGAGGAATCGCCTTCAGCAGCTCAGTTACAGCACAATTTGTTTTGAATTATGGCCACTTGATGGCGCTGTACACACAGAGATTACAGCCTATGGTTCTCCTAAACATCAAGCTGACAACAGTGCTGCTAAATTTACCATGCACTGTTATTAAAATGTCATTTGTAAATTACAGCTGGATAATCAGAACCGAAACTACTATTTGATGTAGCATAATGATCCTAATGAGCTCTTTATCTTGGAATATTAAGCAGTAGATGGCTTGGTTCAATATGACTGTTTCATACAGTTCCTACATTTCTCATACATTCTCATAAAGGATTACTGAAATTATGTTCAATTTTTTTGTTTTGTTCAAAAGTCATATCTATAGAACAACAACAACAACAACATAACTCTTAAAGAAGTGTACTGGTTTCTCTTTTTCATTCAATTGCAATGAATGACAACTGAAGCTTTCAAGCTTCAAAGTGCAGAAAAGTACCTTAAAAATATCATAAAAGTAGTCCATACAAGTTATTTAATCCTTCTGAAGCCATACAATAAAAAATGGACCAAATTGTGATGTCAATAGAAAGGAAAACAGGAAACACTTATAAATGTATAATTTAAAATTATTTACACTAACATATATTCTATAGAAATTAATGATCGAGCCCCCACAAAAGCAGGCCACATTTACTAATCTCATGTCACATTTTCACCAAAGGGCAGTGTGTTCTCACAAATCTATCTTTGAACCACAGCTCTAATTTCCTGCCTGATTTATATATGTAACCCTTTAAGACAGAGTGCTCAACCCATTTCACACTTAATTTAGCTTAAATCACCTACACAAACCAAAATTCCTTCAAGGATTTGATCCTTTCAGTGGGCCATCCATCACATTTCACATAATATTTTTTAAGCACTAAAGAAGCTGCATATTTTATGCATAGGTCTCACCTAGCTATAAAATTTATTCTTGAAAAACTACCACACATGACACAGCTCGTAGTAATTTTCAGGTCACGACCCCAAAGTTTTAATAACGCTGTGATGCCTGAAGCATCTCCGTTTTGATTTGACACGTTTTCTTTGATGTTCTTCAATAAATCTGTAATGTTTTATTATGTACGCAGGAATGGAACATGGACTCGAGCACAAGCTGTCTGTTTGGACAGTGTGGCAGTAGTGCACAGCCAAAGCTAAACCTCTCTATGAGAACAACAAAATGACTTTGGCTGTAGAGTTCAATCTCAATCAGAGAAAAGTCTTCACTGTAACTGCTGAGATTAGAAAGGGAAAGATTCATAAGGTGACGTCAAGAAGAAAGATATATACAGTACAATGTTTTTATTTCTAATTAACTACTTTTGTACAACAGAATTTATCCATAAACGTCTGGATAAGCCAAAAAATGCACAGTATCTCAATGTGTTGTTCCTGTTGTTCAATAGAGGGCGCTGGTCGATAAACAATAATATAGAGCTTGGGAAACTACGTTACTGCGCATTGCATTCTGGGTAGTTGCGGCCATTTTTGAGGACACGCTTATCAGTAAAAGTGAAAGTGACATGACATACAGATCAAGTGTAAGATTACATATAAAGAAAAACTCAACAATGAAGCAAAGATGCGGTATTTAGAAAAAAATCAAGGCAATCAATGAACTCAATCTGCACGAACACAAAGAGTGGTCGGATGATCTTAAAGAGCTGCCGCTCGTAACCTTCCCCAATGTGTTTTCTAACCTTGTTTGTAGTGTCAGAGCGAACACCTCTGATCAGTTTAAAAATAATAAATCTCTCGAGTCTCACCTGCAATTTACAAATGGATGGGTGCAGAACCTACACATTTTCCGCGTCAACGAGCGAGTTACACGGCCCCTTTACTTTTTAATATGCGTTATTGTAAACTGTACAAATTAACCTCAGTGTGTTATGATGCACAAATAAAGAGATACAGAATTGATAAATTTTGCCGTTTATTACTGTAACAGATGGTATGCAATATACATAACACTGATAATGCAGGAGATGTGGTTCATAGGTAACATTTAATGTAACGTTAAGTCTGTCAAATCGTTTAATCACATCCAAAAAAAGTTGTTCATATAACGTACATTCCTGTATATTTATATATATATATAAATGCACATACATACATGTGTATATATCAGACCAAAGGGACAATCCTTATTTTCCTTCTTACTGCTGCTAACCAAGCTATGTGACGCCAAGCTTTGTTAACTCGGAGACCTGAGATCAAGGTGCGGTTTTCCAGCGGGAAAGCTGAAAAATCGCACTTCATTCAAATAATTTTTCCCTGCCGGTCATGAGCATAAAATGGCAGTTAATTACACAACAAGGTTTTACCATTGTAACTTATTTTTTAGCTGTAGAGAGCAAACAAAACAGTCTATTATCAATACAATACAATACATACAGCAGCGTCTGTGTCCTAAAGTCCCAGAATGCATTGCGTTGCTGACGTCATGTTCCCAGACTCTATATTTCGCCATCTAGGCCTAACTTTATTGTTCGCGCTAGTTTTGGCATTGGCAGTTGAACATGGATTAAAGTGAACAACCATAGCAAGAACCTACTTTTATAAGGCAAGACATTTTTATCAGCTTTATATACGCAAATAACATTTACAATGCGATTAGCTGTTTTTCGTTGTTTTACACGGTGAGGCATAGGCCATGGAAGTTTAACGTTTCTTGTTTTCCCTCTGAGAGCTTTAAGAGCGTTTTGTCCGTTTATTGACGTCTAGAATTTTCCAGTGTCTTTCGCCATTATACATTTCTTTAGTGTCAAGTTGAGAAAATATTTCAAAACTCCTCCCGAAACCAGTATATTTGTTACATTCTGTCGCGCTCCATTTAACTATCATTGAATCAAAAACACTTTCTCCATGCGCGATATCAAGGTCTCGGTTCTGAAAATTTGCAGCCCCGGTTTTGTAACCTTTCCCTAAAGTGAACAAGTTAACGTTTATTTATTCATAAATATTAATTACTGGACCATGCCCTTAGTAGCGCCTCCTTTCAGCCAGTAAATTAGGTGAAGGCTGCGTCACTTAATTAATATTCATGAGCAAAGGCTTCAGTTGTAAATGTGAGGCAATGTGGTTAAACTGATAACAATTTCATAATTTATCAACATTAAGAAATATTATTAAATGCTTGTTAGGTTATTGTTTCAAAATATTTTAAATGGCAATAAAACAAATACATTAAGACATTTATGAATGTAATGTATGATTGATTTTACACACACACACACACACAGGTTTATAATTGAACTCATAAAACTGATCTCTTAAATATGCAATTTTATATATTATAAACAAACACTAATCGAAATTATTATAAAAAGTGTTATGAATAGATTTGTGTTGGTATTGCTGTTCTTTTAATGCTGCCTGTCAAGTTAATTGAATATATCACAGCATTTATGAGTGTCCAAGAACATAAAACATTAATACTGTATGTACATTCTTGGCAGTTTCACAGAAAAAGGGTCACAGTCTTGTTTGTAACAACCAGTGTTTACAAGAAAAAAAACTCATGTTAATGTGTTTGTTCTAATTGAGTGTCAAGAGTTTTTGTGTCACGCATTTGAATTCGGTGAATGAATTTTTGTTTATTCTCACAATCCACAATGCTATCTCAGCTTTGTCCCAAGCAGTTTTTCAGCATGTTATTTCTGTCCCTCCACTGGTCATTTTCAGACTAAGGAGGTAAGAAAACGATTCAAAATTGGCCCGTCATTTTTCAGGGAATTGCTCTTTAAAATGGCAACCTTCCTGGTTCTTTGGTACCGTGACAAAATGAATGGAAAATGGATGGACATGACAAAATGAATGGAAAAATCAAATGTCAATGTGCAAACAAATTGGTTGCTCACAACAAGGTGGATTTTTTATAACAGTGAGCAGCTTCTAATTGATCTCTGGTGATTTGCACTCTGCCCATCCATTTATGTCCTTTCAGTTGGATGAATTTTTGCACACCATTTTATTTCAACTGTGGATGTCCAGTGTCACATTAATCTGATTCAGTCATTTTCTTGTAAAATTACAGTTAGTGGTGCAAAAGAAATTCAATTAGAAATGCACAGTCGGCCTATTAGTTGTTTGCTGACCTTGTGTCAGTACAGCTTTCGACACTAAGAGTGGGAAATGTTTTTTTTAATAGACTATTCCCCCTAATCGTTTGACTTCATATTTCATAATTAATAAGCTCTGTTTCCAAAACCGAGTGCGCTGCCACTGTAACAGTCTTTCAAGGATTCTTAAAACTATAATCTGTTCCAAAATTGATTATTAGGTCATTAAAAAAAATGAAAAATTGCTGAAAATTTCCTCACCCTCAAGCCATCCAGGATGCAGATGAGTTTGATTAGGAGAACAGATTAGGAGAAATGTAGCATTACATCACTTGCTCACCAATAGATCTTCTGCAGTGAATGGGTGCCGTCAGAATGAGAGTCCAAGAAACAGCTGATAAAAACATCAGGATAATGTACGTTATTTGAGCCATCAGTTAATGCCTTAGAAGTGAAAAGCTGCATGTTTGCAAGAAACCAAACCAATCAAGATGTTTTAACTTTAAACCATCACTTCTGATCAAAATATGGGTTCATATTGTAATTAATAATAACTCTTCCTCCAGTGTAAAATCCTTTCACATCAAAATCCAATGACATATTTGTTTTTGAACCATTTTGGACTGTTTTTGCTTGTGCTTGATCTGTGCATATTTCACTCCTTGTTAAAACAATATAACTTTTTTACTGGAGGAAGCAGTACTGTAGAGGACTTGTATTATAGCTGAAGGCAACAGTTTGAAAAAATGAACAACACAATAATTTATGGACTGGAATTGTGTGGATTATTTATGAATTATTGTGATGTTTTTAACAGCTGACTCGTGCATTGCAGATCCCAGCACATTCTAAAGTACAAGCTAAATAAAAAAAGTGATATGAGTCATGTCTTTGTTGATAGTCTTGTTCATCTCTATGCCAGCGCCCGATCCCGTTTTTACTTTGGCTCCACATCAAATAAACTTCCTTTGAAGCTTATTGACTGATCATTCTCACCGAGGAGCACATTTCACGTAACGCTGCTTCTTTCAAAGCTACAATATATGTTCTTAGCATGCAGCAGCCCCCAACCCAAAAAATAAAATAAAATAAAATAATTAAAAAATTAAATAAAGATGATGAGATGTTTAAAATATTTAAATATTCTTAGAATCTTTTTTTTCTTTTTTTCAGCAAATATATTTTGTGATGGCAACTCCACTTTTTAAGTTCGGTCATAATAAAATTTTACTACTAGAATATCAATTAGTTTAGTTAAACCTACAGGCAAATGTAACTTTACCTTTACATTTTAAATTCTTCTTTAAGCCTTATATATATATATTTTTTTAAGGTTCTACACAACATTCACTTTAAATCAGTCAAAAACTGTTCTTAGGTAAATTGTTGCATTTATTTCACTTTGACGCT
The DNA here is from genome assembly GCF_003368295.1 of Carassius auratus. Classification (NCBI taxonomy): domain Eukaryota; kingdom Metazoa; phylum Chordata; class Actinopteri; order Cypriniformes; family Cyprinidae; genus Carassius; species Carassius auratus. Next base: position 49,626 of record NW_020524527.1, read on the forward strand.
ATGAAGAATGCATTTACAAATTTAAATTAATTCTCTTCATGTTTCATGAATGTATTTACTTCATGTGTATACAACTCTGCAAAACAGAGTTTTCCAATAAGAAGCAATCCAACAAGCAAGCTGCTTATTTTAAATAGTTGCGAATGCAGAACAACCAATAGCCACAATCACTGGCCATGTCCAAAACAATGGCCACAGATTAGCCTTTAACAATCATTAGGCTTTGTTGGCTCTTGAAAGCCCCAGTGTGTTATGGGATTTCATGCAGCTGCCGTGTGTTTTCCCAGTGTCAGCAGAAGGGAGGCACTTTTTTGTAAACTGAACAACAGTTAACAGATTATATGGCAGACAAACAACAAAAAGTGTTCCTAACTGATCACCTCATTACAGAAGAATAACAAGGCCTGCTAAGATTAGCAGCGGGGGAATGAGAACTTGATTGTAGTGGTATTACAGAGGTCCCTTAAACCGTACTGATTATTAGCCGCAGGTTGAAAGCGGTTGAAACGCTCCTGTGTGGGTTTTAAATAGAGTCGGGCTCCTCCTGTAGGCAGGCTGTAGACGTTCCCTCAGAGGAATCACATTAAACCGCACTGTGAGCAGCATGGCTGCCCTACAGAGCTCTGGAAGCAGGACTGCTAATTTAGCTTATTATAATTCAAAGATGTATTTCACCGGTTGCTTGGTTACCGAGAGAGCTCACTGCATGACCAAGACCTCGGTTTATTTGAAACCAACATTTGTACTCTTTGGGCCATTCGTTTCAGGCACCACAACAGAAAGGATATTGACTTTTTTGTGCAATAAGTGTTTAATGTTATTAATGTCACTGAATGGGTCATTTAAGCTCATTAGCCTGCATCAGTAACTATTTCAAAATGATTGAAATGGCATTTTATATGGATAACCTGAATGTAAAAAAAACACATTTGTTGCACTCCTTTGGCCCAGATGCACTAATTTATATCATCCTGTGCAGATGGTGTTGCCTGTTGCAATTGATATCTTTATACTTTATACTTTGGCGGCTAATTTGTACAAAGAATTGAATCTCCTGAAACCATGTCCAGGTGAATTTTCATCCTAAAATAAAAAAACAAGAATGAAAGAAATTAAACTTTTCACCATGAAAAGGTAGCATGAAAAGGTGTATGTACTGTATGTCTGTATTTATTTATGTGGATATTTGTTTATTTATGTGCTTATTTAATTAATAAATTATGTGCTTGTTTTTGTTAGTGAAAACATTTGTTGAACACACACACGCGCGCACGAGCACACACACACACACACACACACGCACACACATTTTTTGGCCATAATATAATATCATTCTCAAAACTGTGAAAAAAAAAAACTAATTGGTAATTCATATTGTTCTCATTTGCTTTTGTAATTATACAGTTTATTTTTATTTTTATAAATGATACTTTAATGCAAAGATTTTTTTATCAGCCCAAATTAGCAGAACAACAAATGCTACCATGACATATATACACTTCTAATTAAAATAATACATCCTAGTTGCAGTATTGACAAATAAGGTTTTCATTTGAGCAATTTGATCAACAATTGGGGGTGACAGTTGCAAAAGTTATTCATGATTCTAAAAAATAGTCTTACTTCTTCTTGAGAAAAAAACGATCTCTTAATTTTTGTGGTGAAATATTGACATTCTTGGTAGGTTTTTGGCCAAAAACATTGGCCACAGTCATTATCTGTCTGTTTACTCTCTTTCTAATCCACAGCTTAATAAAAATCCATCAGTGAGGAACATATGTTTTCACCCACACTTATTCCTCTCCTTGACCACTCACCAAGACAAATAACCTTTGATTTGGAAACATGACAGAAACCAGGGTCGAACAGATTTCCCGGGGAATCGGTCACAGTAGAGGTCTGTATTAATCTCTCGCTCACTTGAGCTCCGTCACACTCGGTGTGTAGGTTACTAATGCGCCTCTGCTGCTCTTCTGGACAGCAGCCACTTCCAGTAGTGTGAATGTCTGGTGCAGTTCGAAGGCTTGCCACATAAGATACTCCCAACCGTCTTTGCAAACTACATGATCGTATAAGAGTGGTATGGTATAAACCAAGACATTCTTCCTGTTTATATTTTTTGTATTTTCATCATCCTAGATGTCCAGCCAGTAACATATTTCCAGCTCTTGTCATCCAAACTCAATCAAAAGTTCATCCAGAATGCAGACTGCATCTGTGTCATGCTAAAATGCATGCTTGTCCTCTGCACCCAGGGATTAGTCAAAGAATATTAAGTATGGATTCAATACCCATTACAAACCTTATGAAATATGCATAACCGATATGAATTATAAAGAGAAAGTCTCCTGAATGGATCACAGAGCACGACTGGAGGTCATTATGTGGTCTCTTAACGATTCATACTGCCGCTTAAAGTTGAATTTAAACTTTGAGTGGCTTGCCCCCTGCCAGAGCCCTGTCAGTGAGTTTGGCAGGCATCGATTAGCCTGCAGTGCACAGCTGTCTGCAGTCAAACCTCTGTTAGCGTTTGGCATACGGACATCAGTAAAGGCTGAAGAATAATGGAATGTGACATTTACCGTGAAACATGTAGCCGTGCAAAGTTGGGGTTCATCAGAGGGGAGCTAGAGGTTTGACAGCTCACTGTAAATTTAAGATTTCAAAGTGTGATTTCGGTCCAGTGAAGAAGTACAGCAGATCAGTGTCAGGACTTTTGTATAACTTTATTATTTTTAGTGTTTTTTTTTCATTTCCTGTTCTCCTGTGTACTGTATATTACACTTATATTGTATAGAAGTGCTACAAACAAAAACAAACCATGACACAGTAGCACAATACGTGGCAATATTCTCACAGAATGAAAATCGTCAAAAATTGAAGAAAGTATTTAGTTTAGTACTGTGCGTCATCACTGTCATGATTCATTTGGAGAGTTGAAGTCCTTGTTTTTTGTTTTTGGCCTGTGTATAACCCCATGCTTTTGTGTGTTGGATGCTGTCATTAGTTATTCATTCATTTAATTTAATATTTAATCAAAGTTGCTTATGGGATATTTACTTGTACAGTTAGCTAACTTTGTATGCAGATTTATCTAATTTATTTGGTGACACTCTACATTGCAATAACGCAGAACCTGATTTTACCAAGTGAGACATGTCCCTAGGACAACATCTTTGTTGTCCCTGGAACAACATTGTGATTAACCAATCAGATTTGAAGAACCAGTTTATAGATTTTGTTAAGTTTACGCTTAAAATCACAGTTTGGTGCTTGTAAATCAGTGTCATTCGCCTCTGATTTTAGGGATTACTCATGGTTAGGGTTAGGTTTAGGTGTAGGGATATAGCCAAGAATATATTTTTGGAGTAAAATGTTGTTCCAGGGTCAACAAAATATGTTGACCTAGGAACACATCTAACTCCGCAAAATCAGGACGTGCTGCAATAATCAGTCATTACAGATATTGAAATGGTTAACAAATCAGTAGTTTATGGAAACTACATTTCAAATATTAGAATATATTTAGGCAAAGTTTCATGACGTTAGCATATACTATATTACACATTATAATGATAAAGCAGTAATTTTAATGACAGTATACACATTTTGTAAAATCCTTTCCTTGCTCTGAAATCATTGTATTGTTTAAATGTTGCATCAAAATATTAAAGACTCTATACACTTTCTTGCATTAATTCCTCCTCGTCTTCTTCAATGGTTGTAGTCAAAGGCAGATGGGATTTATAAGTTATTTAGAAAGCATTTGATTGGATGTGAATTAATGCATTTGTGAACAAGATCATGTTACCCTTCCTGTTAAGGCTAAATGTGTGTGTGTATATATGCTAAAAATTACTTTTATAACTTTGAGTACACTTGCACATAGAAATCGTCATGGTAAATATAAAAGGCTGCTTACATTGGGGGCTTTTAATGTTTGTTTCAAGATTCAGAAGAGGTGCATTCAGCACTGCTAATGCTCAACATTGTGAAGCAATTTTAATTAAGGTAAACATGAAAAAGTAGAACTGCAACTGCTGTGAGACAGAAAAAAATAGTTTCCACGTGCTGGTGCAACACTGGGTCACTGTGAATACCAAAAGGCTGTGACACTTTAAGCTGCAAAAGAGACAGTGAGTCAAAGGAAGCAAGATGGAGAGATAAAAATACAAAAAGAGGGAAATGGCGAGAGGGGCGTTTGCGTGTCTGTGCCCTGCAGAGCTGTTCAGAGAATTTGCACTCGTCTCTTTCCTATCTAGATCCTCTGGATTTGGTGAAGGTGACGTGTCAGTCACCCAAGGTGATGTGATGTGAAGTGTCATTGCCGCAGGTGCCGGTGCACTTGTCTCTGCCTCAGCTGGCTCGCTCCATTAGTGTCCACCAGATCTTGAATGTTACCACCGCCCCACCTTTTCAGACCAGTCATGCACCTTATATGACGGACACCAAAGCTGCCTACTGTTATTGTGGCCACTTACAGAATAGCGCACAAGAGTATAGTGGTATCTGAGGAGTCGGGCTTGAAGAAAGACAATAAGGATAAACCTGGCCTCAAGCTTTTCCCACATATATTCTTTCCCCCCATGTGTGGCCTTTACAATAATCCAAAATTCATTTATGTTTTCATGGCACAAAGTAGCCAATGTGAGTGTATGCACTGAAAAACAAATATTTCTGTTCCTTGTTCAATCTGAGTAAAATGAGCCAGTGCAATGCAATTCGTTAACTTTTAGACAACCTAATTTCAGTGTTTTCAATACTTACATTTGTAAATGTAATTAACTTAATCCATTTGTGTTCAAAATATTTGAGTCATTTTTGTTGCCATTAACTGGCCAGGGGGGTTTGTAATTCCCAGCATGCTTTTCAGGAATTGTTTTTAATGTCCAATCATGGTGGAATTTAAACCTTTTTTTTTTGTGTTATGTTGCATTACCATCATGCACGGTAAAGAGTGCAGTTTTGATCCACTGGTTAGTTAGTTGGTAAAACCTAATAATATAATACAGACACAAAATGTTAAAATGAAGAAACAAATCATGTCAAGATGCGACTGTGTGTTCTGCGTACAGCACCAGTCAAATATTTAAAATAACTTTTTTTTAAAGCTTTTAAAGAAATCCAAGCATTATTAGAATGATTTATTAAGAATCATATGACACTGTATTAGCTGCTAAAAATTAAGCTTTGATATCACAGGAATTAGTTACGCTTTAAAATATTTTCAAATAGAAAGCGATTCTTTTAAATTGTAATATTATTTAATAATATTACTGTTTTTACTGGATTTTTGATTAAATAAATCCATACTTGATGAGCATAAGAGACAGAAACATTTAAAATTCTTAATTATTCCAAACCTTTACACTTATACAGTCACTTAACAGTATAAAGTATTGAACTAAACTGAGGGGGAAAATTGTGTTTGTTACTGATTACTGTGAAACTGATGTATATAAATAATACATACAATAGTATCAAGGCTTTTTGAAGCTTTGAATCAATCGGACAATTGCTTTGAAAAATGAGTCTCTATTTGTCAGACTGACTACATCTGCTGGTTAAAGCTGTGTAAATGCAATGAAAACACCAGAACATTTGCAATTACATGTTCAACAATTACTGTAAGTGTTTCCATTAATTTGTAATCTATAATATCACTATATTCTACTTGATCTTGGGTTGCTGTCTTCTGTATTTAGTCCTTTTTTTAGCACTTTTTATAGGTGGTACACATTAATGCAAGTTTAGATGCCTACACTTACACTTACTTTTGCGTTAAGCCTTAACTGAGTCATTTTTAGTACATGTAAAAACAATTAGAACAGATGCTGTTGGCCTTGGAGAAGTCATTATATAAACTTCATTTGACAGCATTCTAGAAGAAGTGGTTAAAAAATATGTATATATTTTAGGGATTGCTTTGTGGGTCCACATTGAAGCTTGTTACGTGTGTTTTGCCAAAAAATTCCTCCTCCAGAGGGCCGCAGGCGGCATCTCTGAAGAAATCCTTACAATTCATTGCATGCGGCAGCTGAGATCAAGACCATTTATTGGTCCCTTTGGTATGCCTCGATCTTCTGTAATGCAGTTTTTTTATATATCTCATATGGTGGTAATTTACTCAACTCCCAGGCCCCAGCGTCCCCTGCCAGTTAAGTGTTGATGTTGCGCTCGACTGTGTTAAAACAAAACCACTGCTGGATATTAACAAATTAGGAACGATTTGCTGAATGAGTAAACCATTAAAAAAGCGATAAAATAAACATACACACAAGCTCTGTTCAGAAATCTAGTGAGCTGCCTCATTGCCTACATACTGTAGGCAGCTCCCTAAGCAACCAAACATTAGAATTAGCAGCAGCTCTAAAAATGCTACTTGTCTCTTGATTGATTCCACTCTTATTTCCCAAAATGGCTTAAATATTGAGGAGAAGAAGGTCAACAGTTACGTTGTTTCTGCAGCATTTGGGATGATCACATCCTGAGCAAATGGTGGCTCATCAATTAATGCATGGGTGTGGGACACCGAGAAGCGAGAATCTCAGAAAATGAGGTGTCAGAACTTCATTAACACACCACTGTTGTTAAGACAGGAGCAACTCCATTTACATTAAGTGCAGTAAAAGGTTAAGTTTAGGATGTTCTGGTTTCAATCCGACTCTGTTTCATTCAACATTTTATACTAAAAAGTATTGAAGTTGAGGGAAGGATTGTCTTCTCTGCCAAGGACATTTGCCAAAATGAGGAATCTTAGGAGGCATAATTAAGATGCCTATACCTTCGGGAACAGACACTGAAACGCTGCGTCTGTAGGGAGCTCACTAGGTTTTGGAACAGAGAGCAATGATCTCTCCGTTGTTGTTGGCTCAGTGTTAATATTTGTTTGGAAAGCTTTAAGGAGAGAGTATGACAAATGAAGCATGTGGTAAATACATCTATGTGTGGTATGTTCTCTGTCTGTCCTTCTGTATTGAGGTAAAGTGATTCATTTATTTATTTTTTTATTTTTTATTTTTACAGTCACCGAGTTTAAGAGGTTGAACTAAATATCTGAACAGTTTTGTGTTGATTGTTGATTTTTATATTGAAAAGACCAAATATCCAAACAAAAGTAAAACCTTCTAAAACCTGGCTTGTTTTTTTCCACCTTAAATATTACTTCATAAACAGCTATTTTTTTTATTGTTAGCTTATATTGCATGTTTAATTGTGCATGTTCATTTACCCCTGTTTTTACATTTGGATTATCTTTTGCATTCATTTAAGTTAATTTTTACAATAATTTTATAACAGCAGGCTCTAGACTGTGATGATATGTCTCCACAATTATTAACATCATCAATCTAACTTATGTATATATACATTTTTTTTGTATATGCAGGAAAAATTTTTTTTTAATTCCTTTTTTTTAATTACAAAAACCTAGTTAGTTCTGCTAACTAACGGCTGACCAGTGTAATTAATCTCTCTATATTTTTTCCACTCTTTTGTTCTTGAAAACGCTATCATATGTTTTTCTTTATTTTGCTTTGGGAAGAAATGCGAATGCAAAAATTATATTTAAAATAATTTATTATTATTATTATTATTATTAAATTTTTTTTAATAGTTGGAAAGAATGTTGGATCATCATCTGTGTCTTGGAGCAAAATCAGTTGGAAGAACTTTGGTAATTATGACGAACTTTCTCTTAGGTGCTGAGTTTGAGTTAGTCTGCAATAATGAATTATCCTACAAAAACAAGAGAAGTTTATTAACTTCAATTAGATTACGTCTTAGATAAACATGTGCGTGTGCTCATTTGCTTTGGCTTCCTCCTGTGGAATATGAATGGAAAGATGTTTTTAATGGAAAATGGCTTTATGAGGCAGCCAGACTCATTTCACCAGCTGTTGTGATTTTATAAATGATCTCTTCCAAGACACACTTAAGATACATGCAGTTGTTGGAGCACTAATGGGCTAGAAATCCATTTAGCTGATAAGGACGTATTGTAATTACCTGATAACTGATTTTAAAAGTCACATAAATTAGGAAAGGAGCAGGGCAATTACTCAGCATATCTTTCTAACCGAGAGCCATGGTTAAATTTTGCCTGCAGTGCTGCGTTGAGAAAATGACAAGCAAGACACTGTGAAATAAACTGTGATTTTTCAGGCTTCATCTGCATTTTAAATCAGTCTTTTATTAGGTATATTATGTATGCATGAGCATAACAAGCATGTGCTGTCGTACCTATTTAGTTTGGCAAGTGAGTCACTAGGCTTTGTTATTGGAAATTTCTGTTCAAGAAACAAATGCGTGTCTAAATCTACTTTTAATTACTTCCAAGAAAGATGTCTGAAGAACATCACTTACTCTTTTGTGAGATGAACTTTGGAGAAAAGGAATAGTCTACTGAATAATAGTCAAGATAGGCTAATTATGTAATGTAATTAGTAACTCTAAGATAATGTAAAATATATATTAAAATATATTAAAATATACGGATATATTTTGAGTTTGATAATTATATATTATAACATGATTTAATTTATAATTAATGTTATTTTGAATTCAAATGGAAGCATTGCGGTCGTGGTCTCAGTCATTTGGACCACTGTATCTGGTATACTGTATATGCGTGCCACAATTATGTAAAATAAAATAAATAAATATTACTAATACTAGAATGTGTTTGTAGCTTGTGCTTGGTCTTAAACCGCAGGCGCTCATCTTTTGTACTTGAAATAAAATCGTATTAATTTTGAAGGTGGCAAAGTAGTAGGCGATTAGAAGAACAGGATGTTTTTAAATGGACAGTATTTGTGATTGATTAGAACCGGCGCTTGTAATTTCCCAGCCTGCAAATGTAATTGAAAAAGACATGCTTCACTTGCGCTGCCAGAATTACAAAAACGAGTTAGTCATACAATCTGTTGCCTGAAAAAGAAATAGTTTACCAAGACGTCTTCAGGTGACTGAATAGGGCATGAAAGACTGGCATCTTGATATGATAATCTCTGCAAATCAGCAAGTATAACGTGTGAAAAGATTTGCATGTGGTCAGCTTGTTTATTGAGTTCCCTTTACAGATTAACATGAATATAAATAAATGCTGATATTTACATTTGATGTTTCTTGTGAACAGCCTATGGAGCATTACTAAACATTTTTTAATTATTGAATAAATAATTATAACAATATAGTTTTTGTAGATTCATTTGTTTCTACTAACAGATTAATATTCACTTTTAAAGACTATTAGTCGTCAGATCCTGAGAAAGCACTGAGGATGTTGTGACATCGCAGGTTTGAGGCGCAGCTTTAATTCACCTTGGCTGAGAGGTTATTAAAAAACAGCTTGTTTCTTACAAGTTCATTTTGAAATTGGTGATACTTGAGTGGGTGACTTGTTTACTTTGAAATTAGTCTGTCAGCTATCATATTTTTTTTTAACCCATTCTTGTAGATTTGTGTACTGGTTGCAACTAAATGCAGCTTTTCTGAAATGAATTGAAATAAATCAATGATTGTTACTTCCATATCAACAGAAAGAAAGTGTCACTATAATTGACATGATTTTTTAAATAAACAAGTTCAATCAAGGCATGGTTTCATCCATGAAATTTTAATTAAAAAACGTAAAGTTTAAATATTTACCAATATTTTCAACTTTCCTTCAAACCACTAGATTTTACCCATTTGACATTATTAAGCTTTTAATTATTTTAAATATTTTAATAGTACAGTTCATAATAAGTATGCTGTCTCATTTTTTCATTTACTTATCTGTTATGATGGACGATGATGGAACATTATTTCTCCCATAATTTAACATTTTATTTTATTTTGAACATTACAGTAGATACTTTACTTTTCCTTTTCATTTAATATGCTTTCTATGTACAGTATGTCTGTATATGTGTGTGCATGTATGTAATATTGTATACTGTGTGAGAACCGTATTGCTCTTTTTCTCATCCATTTTCATGTCTCTTTGGGGGAGATTGGCCTTGGCACAGATTTTGAGAGAGATCTTTCTGTTCACTTCTGATGTGTTTGATGTAGCATCATGTATCTTGGAGTACTTTAAAACAACAATACTTGTTGGCATCGTTTGAACAGTTTGTATACCGCGATTCTTTCTGTCTGACCCCAGTCATACAAAACACTTCTCTGATGGTTTATTCAAACATATGGAGGCTGCTTCTGCCAAGCAGAGATTTGTTTGGGCTTTTTCATTCAGCGTGGCATCAGAAAATGTACTTATCTTTTTTTTTTTAGTTTATTGTCTATCCAGACCTTGGCACAGATACAACATAACAGGCCTGCCAATGTCACGAGGCACATAGGCAGACATCTCCCAGTCAAATAGCTGTATTTTATTTAAAAAATCTAACGTTTTCATATGTCTAGTGTTAAGCTTCAAGAATAGAGTGGATGATACAGTGCAGCAAGACGTATCAACCTTCCAGATTTGAGAGAATTGTACTCCACAAACTCGGTGTGTAAACCACAGCATCTCTCTTTTCTGAAAGTGAACCTCAAGTGACTACAGAGAGATTGTAGTATTCACTTAACAATTGTGCCACATTTACATGCATTATTAGAGTGCAAATTTGCTTTACACACAAACATACACACACACACAAAAAAAAAACTGTTGACCATTGCAGCAGTTATTCTAGAACAGTGTTTTAATGTGCATATATTAAGTTGTTGATTGTGTTGTTACATGCTTTGCATAATTCTTTTGGCCAAAACCAAAAGGGATAAAACCAAATAATCTATACAAACAATTAATTAGCTCTTTCAGTGTGCAATATTCAGACCTCCTACCCCGCATGTTTTAATTTAAAGTTGATCCGCAAATCAAAACTGATTCTATTTGCTTACTTAAATATTGGTCTTATTGTCAACCATTCATCAGTGCACATTATTATAAATGAAATAAAACGGTTGTCTCTGTAATTTATCAGTGTTATCATATTATTAAATTGAAAATTGGTTGCAAGCTACATTTCATTGTGGCTTTTAGGTGTATCTGCGTGTTTTATTCACCAAAAGCATACTGAGATCAAGTAATATAATTCTAATAGATGCATAAATTGAAAGCAGGCTTTGCTCATTAGTGTGATAATTTGAATGTTTTGAGGTCAGTAAACAAGTGTAGCACTTCCTCTACTGCCAGTAGGCCTAGTACTTCAATAGAGTAACTATCATTATGGCATGCCAATATTACTGCAATTAAAAATTATATTTAAAGGTCCACTTAATGTTTTTTTTTTCTAGACCGCATAGCAGCAGGAATGAATGTAAGTGGAATTTAAATCACCGTATTTAACATGTTAATTAATTAAGCAGTGAATGGATTTGTCTCTCTCTACCAGATTGCTTGCTTGGAGCTCTGTCATGCATTTTGAATACTGACTGTGGGTTTGATTTCAAACCGTGCCCATTACTTTATTCTGTTTTTGCATGCCTTATCTTGGAATAATCTGATAAACTAAATGGTTCGTGGTTGTTGTCAAGCTCCAGGAAACAATGGTGTGTATATGTATATATGCATATACACACAAATAGCATTCTCATTATTAAAAGCAAATAAAGTGGTCAGCATGGTGTAAATGTAAAATTAATTCACTTGAATATTTCATACTTCAGTTTTTTGCAGAAAAACTTGTCTTGAATATATCCTACATCCTACGTGGAACAATATAAAATAAGAAAATGCTAAATATTTCTTAGCCACATGTTTAAATTCAGTTTTAGATGTCACCTAAAAAATTATAAGCAATTAAAATCCAGAATGACTGAAAGTAATCCAGTAATATAGGCTATTATTAACAGTTAATTTAATGCAAACATGAAATATCGAACATACAGTATTCTTTAAAGGATTTTGCATTCTAATAATAATAATAATAATAATAAAAATAATAATTAATTTAATTTAATTTAATTTATAACACACTTTATGTTCAAACAGAATCCAAAAGTGCTACAAATTAAAACCAAATAGACCAAAGAAATGTTAAAAATCAATTAAAGCTTTGTTGAAAAGATTTGCTTTAAGGCTGCATTTAAAAGCATCCACAGTCTGCCGAGTCCTCAGATGGTCAGGGAGAGCATTCCACAGGCTCGGAGCAGCTCAGCAGAAAGCCTGATCTCCAACAGTACAGAGCTTGTTTCTGGGGGATTCCTGTTTACTGAACTATGCTGAAGCAGAATGGAGGATACAAGTAGAGGTTTGTAGGAGTTCCTTGAGGTAGGGTGGGGCGTCATCATGGATGCACAGACGGGTAAGGAGGAAGACCTTATATACAGTCCTGAATGAGACAGAAAGCCAGCGAAGTGATTTGAGAATAGGAGTGATATGGTCATATTTGCATAACCTCATCAGGATCCTAGCAGCACTGTTCTGAATGGAGGCTTTTGCCAGGGATCCCGATGCATTACAGTAGCCCAGCCAAGAAGAAACAAAAGCATGGATAAGCTTTTCCGCATCTGAAATAGTAAGCATGAGTCTGGCAATATTTCTAAAATAGAAGAAGGAAGTCATGTACAGATGTTTAATGTGAGCCTCAAAGGTGAGATGAGAGTCCATTCTAACACCCAGGTTGGTAATTGATGTTAAAAGTGTAATATTCTGGCCAGAAAAGGTAATGGCGGTAATGACAGATGTCTGTACCTGATGTGGGATGCCTACTAAAATGGCTTCAGTCTTTGAGCTGTTTAACTGCAGAACGTTTTGCCTTTTATCTCCTCCAGGCAGGTGTTCAAGTTGGATATGACAGGGCAACAGAAGTGGATGAGTTGGTCCTGAGATAAAGTTGAGTGTCATCAGCATAGCAATGAAATTATATTCCATGCCGGCTGATGACACGACCAAGGGAGAGCATGTAGAGAATAAACAGGGTGTGTCCGAGAGGTGAGCCTTGAGGGACACAGCCTAGAGGTGATTGTGATGAGCGGGGCGGGGCAGAGAGCTGTGAGAACAGGGGTCGAGTGGAGTAATTTGAAATGAGCGACACTTGCGCCACTCCGAGTCCCACGGAGAAGCTCTGGAAGGAAAAAAAGGAGGAGTTATGACCGTGAAGGACAAAAGGGGACCAGGCCTGGATTTTATTTTGGGTTTTGGTTTTGTTTGTTCGCAGCAGTCGTCCATGAGGGGCTGTCGCGCTGTTTTGTTTTTATTTTGTAATTAAAGTTTGATTTGAATGTTTGCCGGTTCCCGCCTCCTTCTTCCCGTACTTACAAACGTTTCTATAGCGTTACAGTGACATGGTGTGTTAATGACTGAGCCTCTCACAATGTGACATACCTAGTTCTCCCGGTAAGGTAGGATGAAAAGCTGTTGTAGACAGAGTCAGAGAGACTAATGGTGTAATGTAGATGATAAAGAAGAATTTTATGATCCACAGTGTCGAACGCTGAAGTCAAGTCCAGGAGGACAAGAAGAGATGGGGAACGAGCATCTGCTGCCATCAGCAAGTCATTTGTGACCCTGACCAGAGCTGTTTCCATGCTGTGATCAGGGCAAGAACCAAACTGGAATTTCTCAAACAGGTTGTTTCGTTTTAAATGGACATGAACCTGTGCAGCAACTACTTTTTTCCACACTTTAAAGAAATGGAAGGTTTGTGATGGGCCTGTAGGTTTTTTTGAGATGTGGTCTGATGTGGTCTGATGGCAGCAGTTTTCAGTGTAGATGGCCAGCCGGGATTGATAACTTTAAAGCTGCGCTAGGGAACTTTTGACGCTCTAGCGGTTAATAAACAGAACTGCTTGCGTCTTGCGGAAGAACATCGTAGCCGGAACTACTTCTCTCTGTTTATGTCTATGAAGAATCACAAAGGTACTGGGTTACTCCGCCGCGGTACCGAAGCAATCTAAAATAGTCAGAATATCAACACTTATTATAGGTGCACCCTAGTGATTCAGGACAAGCTAAAAACACGGTTTGGAAAATGGATTCATGGTGTACAAGCTTATTATATACATTTTTCTACATTTTGAACACAAACAAAGTTACGGACCGCAGCTCTGATTGGTTGATTTCTTACCGGGAGTGGTCTGTAACTGCAAATGGCAATAGGACCACTGGGAGGAGCCAGAGGAGCAGATTATCTTATATTATTTTTTCACAGATTATCTGTCTCATATTCTACTGTCAGGACATAATGACAGGTTTAATAAATATGTTAAAAATATTTTTTTTTTTACAAAAGTTCCCTACTGCACCTTTAACGATCAAGGGACTTATGACACAGAGGTTTGATTTTACCAAGGTTGTAGGAAAAGGATCCAGGGCGCAGGTGGATGATTTCATTTTCTTATTATGCTCTCAACCTCTCACTGTGAGATGTCAGAGAAACAGCAGAGAAGTTGGGATGTCCCAGGCTGTGAGGAACTGGATAGAAGAGAATGAATGGTGTTTACTTTTTTTCTGAAAAAAGTGATAAAGTTGTTGCAACTCTCCTCTGGAGCTCCTATGAGAGAGTGTGTTAACGGTTTAAGGATGGGATTTATAATCGAGAAAAGTTGATTGTAGTTTTCAGGGCTATTGTTGCTGATAATAGAGTAGAACTGTGACATTGCATCTCTCACATTGCACTGCTTTTTTTTCATGATTGGTTACGAGAGAACTGCTGTTGAGGGAGAGGTGTTTTAATGGGTCTTATTTTTTGAGCTCAATAGCTTTATAAAACAATTAATCAGGATTATTTTTCTCATTAAAAGCTGTTCGATCATGTAGAAGTTGTTTGATTTCTGTTGTGACCTGTGGGGGAACACTTTATCCCTGTTGAGGTCTCAATCGAGAGGACCCAATGAAAACCCAAAACAAGATGTGTCTCCCATATTTCTCTGTATCTGTGTTGAAGAAGGTTTCTTCCTCAGAGATCCAGGAGTTACGAGCTGTCTGTCAACACTAGCTCAGGACTGGTCTTTTGGAAGCCGTGCAGCACATGGTGTCAGAGTAGCTTGAGGTAATGTATCGATCTGAGCTTTCATTCACTCATTAAAGGAGCAGAACAGATAATCACAGCTCCAAAATCTCAGGAACGAATAAACAGCCTCTACTATCTATCTATCTATCTATCTATCTATCTATCTATCTATCTATCTATCTATCTATCTATCTATCTATCTATCTATCTATCTATCTATCTATCTATCTATCTATCTATCTATGTCTGTCTGTCTGTTTAAACTGAAAGAGGCATGTGGATTTCTCTCTTTTTATAGAGAGCGATAGAGACGGATGCATAAACTTTGATGCAATATATATAGATAAATATAGATACATTGAAAGATGCATATACAGTATAGATGGAGAGAGAGTTTCTTATGTGTTTGTATGCATTTTGAATGTAAATCACTTTGGATAGAAGCATTTGTCATATATTCCCAAGCAGAATGACATTCGGCTTTTTTTTTCTTTATGTATGTTAGATCATTTTTACTTATTACTTTTAGACGGATGGCAATTCTGATTTATTTTTTTGTTTTGCAGATGACACTGCTGTGAAATTATTATGATTATGTTTTTGTGTGTTGTGGTTGGTCATTGAATGTGACCCATTCTGTGTAAGTGCAGGATTTTGTCCAGAATAAGTAGAAAAATCTGAATACACCCTAGCAGGACATACATTTATGTCAAGGGGGTAAATAAATCAAATCCCAAAGAAGCTTCAACAAACCTCAACTATTTCAATGCTGAGTCAAGGTTTTACTTTAATAAACCAATCAAAAGCTCTTTCTGACACACACATATATTTTTTTTTCCAGATGCCTGCCTGAATCAACACACTGTACCTTGTCACTTTAGTGCATCCTTTCTCCAAACACAAGCTGAAACCTGGTATCATTTCTGTATTGTTCATCTGACAGCTTCTTGTTTTTTATCTTCCTCTCTGCCACTGTTTACATTGCCTGACTCATAGGACAAGCAGAAGGAAAGATCACAGACAGAAGATTATAAGGTACAATGCTGTATAATGTTGCTTGATAGCATGAAATAAACCATCTATTATACTGTGGTTATGAGAGTGAATGAATAATGGGTTCAGACTGTAATCCATTTTAGAGGCTGTATTTGAATTGGAATGTCTGGCTCAGGACATAGTGTTGCACTCCTGCTAAGTAATGCTAAGCACAATGGTTTTAATTGGTTATTTTTAAACTTGCATTGTTCTTGTTAATACAGTTTTTCTCAGTCGCTTTGGTACGTTTCTTGAATCAAACTCACAATTTGCAAAACATAAAGTGCATTTCTCAAAACAACCCGTACAAATAGCAAATCACCATGAATTACCTGCAAAAGCCAGTCTCCTGCTCAAAATCCTTAGTTCATCTCTCAAAAGTAAATAGCTGTGTCAATGAACATATCAGTGCCATCAGAATGACAAGTCCTTGTGTCATAGTGTACGGATAAGACAGTCAAATTGCTTAGTCATGTTGTCAATATAACAGTTTACTCTGGAGGGATGATCTGATGTAAACCTCTGTATTGAACAATATGCCATATGCTTATGTATGCCATATCCATTTCAAACGTACACATTTACACATTACTGTATGTGGGATATTGACTGAAAGAGACTGGATAGAATTCCCAGTTACACTTTTACAAAGTCTGACCAAAAAAAAAAAACCTTTACAATGTCATTGTGATATAGAAAAGGAAAAACAAATATGGACACAAATATGAAAATAAGTCCATTTTCAGAATGTGTAACTCTTGTGTTGTCCTCTGTCTATACAGTATAAGCTTTTCAACTGAAGATTCATGAGATGAACCTTTGAGCTATTTCAGAGAAAGGGTTTATCATTGGTTTATCATCTACATTCTCTTCATAAGTCAAGATTCACTTGGACAATTCATGCCAAATGTACAAAAAGTCTAATAATAATGTGTAAAAATAAATATAAAAAGTGTGCTAGGCAGTTTTTGACAACTAGATTAACCATTTTGCATTTAATGACTTATATGATGAACTAAAGACTCGATGTTTTGAAGGGTAAGACTGTTGCACAGAAAACTATGCAATACGTTTTGAGCAACATGACATGAGCAACTGATAATGTAGGAAACTGCCGATAAACATGCATAATCAATTGCATGAATGTACAAAAGCAATCGCAACTTGTTCAAAAGAATGAGAAACTGGTTTTATGATGTGTATAAATGACTAGATGATGTGGAGGTTGTACAAGTAGTTTTGAGAATTTCATTTCTGTTTTGAAAAATGCACCAAAGTGACTGAGAAAAACTGTAATACGTAGCTCTTGCTTAAGGTGTTTGATGCAGCCAAGCCCAGTACCAGTACCAAGCTCTGTGACTCTAATGAGAGGCTTACGGTACTTTTGATGATAAACAGTAAAAAACTTAGATGGAAGGAGGGTTTTTCTTGAAGGCTAGGCTCTTTACACTTGGACCAGTAAGCAATCATCCAGATCACGCTTAAAAAAACTGCATAGGAATGGGCTAAAAATCACTCTGAACAGCTTAGGAACTGTATAGCAACACCCTGACAACTGAATAGCAACATGCTAAATGCTTGGACCACTTAAGTGTTTGCATAGCGACACCCTGGAAACCACCCAGACAGCAACATAGTGTCGGCCCAGATCCGGCCCACAGATGTGGGCCGAATCTGGACGAAACTGCTTACTGTCAGGGCACCCATAACAACCTAGCAGCTACACAATAAGGGGCCATTCACACAAAACACATTTTTCCATTCCAATGCACTTAGTATGAAAGTGAAAGTGAAAAGTGAAAGTGACATGACATACAGCCAATGCTGTATGTATTTGCACAGCAACATGTTAAACAATATAGCAATGTGCTACCGTAAATACTTTAGTATTCACAAACAACGCCACAGTAACTGCATAGCTACGTGCTTAAGACTTGGAACACTTAAGCATTCGCATAGCAACAACCTAGCAACTCAGAACACATTAGCAAGCGAATAGCAGCTGCCTTAAAACACTCAAATCAGTATGGTGACCACATAACAATACCCTGGAAATAACGTTTGCACAGGTAAGCTCATGTAAAATGTAGCTATCATAAACTATTTCTGTGTGTTCATGTAGGTATTGCTGTTTCAACAAGTGCATCTTTTGCTTTAAAGCTTTATCCTATATGTTCCTTTCCTTGGCCTTAAGGGGACATGCTGTTTGAACAAGTGCAAGTGAGCATTCAGGGGACATGTCTCATGCTGATAAAGGTAAACAAGCTTTGATGCAAACAAGTCCTTCACTGGGTCTTCACAAACTGCTCCCAGCCACATACTCCACTGCTTTGATAACTCTGACCTCTTAATTCTACTGACTAGGTATTTGGCCTGTTTCATCTCCGCCAGACTCTGAGTTCTACATGACATCCACTTGCTTTCCTTTGGGGCTTTTTGAGTGGGGCTCTCCCAGCGCGTAATTGTAGCCTCTGGCTTTCAAGGATGAACTCACTTTTTATTCCACGCTCGTTCTTGCTGTCTGTTAAAGCAACACATCCGGTCAGCTCTGACAGGCGCTTTTGAGTCAACACAGAATGGCTTTCTCCTGAGTTGAATCCAACTTACATGAACACTATCAGAGGGTCATATTACATTTCTGAGAAGAGAAGCAACATTTCTTAAAAATGTCAGTTTTCACTTTTTTGACAAAGTCAAAGATTTCCAAAGTCACATCTGACATCAATATTTGCTGAGGGGTGCAGTACAAAAGCATACAGTGTTGTAGCTTGATGACCAAAAATACCTGTCACAAGTTGTTGTTAATTAAAAGTTTGAATCTACCAAAGGTCACTGCTAAAATAATCTTTTAATATTAAATCTGTTCATTATTTTTTTTATATCGACAAATATATATATTAGTTATTTAATTTGTTGATGCTTATTGTTTACACACACACACACACACACACACACATACAGGTGCTGGTCATATAATTAAAATATCATCAAAAATTTTATTTATTTCACTAATTCCATTCAAAAAGTGAAACTTAAAAAAAAAAGAAAAAAAAGAAACTAATACTAATAAATAAAATGAACTAATTTTCTGAGATACTGAATTTGGGACTTCCCTTAGTTGTCAGTTATAATCATCAAAATTAAAAGAAATAAACATTTGGAATATATCAGTCTGTGTGTAATGAATGGATATAATATACAAGTTTCACTTTTTGAACGGAATGAGTGAAATAAATCAACTTTTTGATTATATTCTAATTATATGACCAGCACCTGTATATGTATGTATATACTGTGTATATATATATATATATATATATATCAAATATACTCTAAATCAATAAATATATCTCAACTCATCCCATAAAACATTGAAAATAAATTATTTAAAAATATATTTTAGTTGCCATTGAATATACAAGTATACCAAAAGATAATTACTTTAGAATATTCAAATACAAATATACTTCAGAATGCTTAATGGGAATGCTTGCTTTCTACTGAGCTCATGCGGCAATTTCTGTTTACATGGTATTGTCAATTTCTGGTTGATAAATCTTATTACTATTATTGGCAGTATTTCATTACAGAATTAAGCCTGATTATTACACTTATTTTTTTCAAAATAGAGTTGAAGTCATGGCATAATGGTTAGAGAGTCAGTCTTGTAATCCAAAGGTTGTGGATTCGAGTCTTGTACCCGCATTGTACAATTTAAGATTGTAGGTGGGGGAGTGGATGTACTCTCAAACTTTCAATACGCAGATATATGAGCATGGCACCTTTAAATTTAAGCATTTTTACAGCTGAGGTCACCATTAATTTTCATTGTATGGAAAAGTGCAGCTTAGATTTTACAATAAATAACTTCCCCTGTTTTCTACAGAAAAGTAACACAGGTTTCGAATGGCATGAGTGTATGGCATGAGAGGAAATGATGACAGGATTTCATGTTTGGGTGAACTATCCCTTTAACAGTTCAACAGATGTCCCACCTCTTCATTTAAATTCCCAGGCACTTCAATACAAACTGATGCCTGATTGCACAGCAAATCTGATGGCTGGTTAATAAATGCATAGACCTTTCAAAGAGACACACAGAGAGACACACTGAAGGATGTTTGATGTCCTTAGCAAGCATAGCCCATCCTTGCCCTAGTGACCTCGCTAAATTATAAATGCACTGAATTCATAAGCAGAGAACATAGACTGGCCAAGGCTACAAGAGTCTTTTGGTACCGACACAGAACTGCCAGATGAGGCAATGGTCATTGGTATTTTCAATGGAGTTGACCTTTGACCTACAGGATGTAAGTGCTATGCCGAGTTCATTGATAAGATACTTGTATTTTTATTTATTTATTAATAGCTGAAAGTGCCGCATTCACACAAACAATTTTTAATAAATTCAGTGTGATATTTAAATACATGTTTTCGAGTTGTTGATTGGAATATTTCTGGACCGTCCTGCTAGAAGCTCTCACCTCCACTGGCGTCAAAGCAGTGAAAATAGATCATTATTAAGTGGAATTTTGGTCTAAGCAAACAGATGAAGTGTGATGATAGGATGCCATATTTAATGGCGTCCAAGACCACAGCTGGATAATGATGGGTTGATAAGCACATACATAATCCTAATTATCACTGGTAGTATAAATGTAAAACAGACGTGCTAAAGGGTTAGTTCATGATAATAATGAATGTTCTGTCATCACTGACTCACTAATTTCATTATTAATCTGCATGGCAGAAATAGTTTGTACAATTGTTCCATATATTCAGAATGTTACAAAGTCATATGATAACTTTATTTGTCAAATACACTAAATTTAAAGTTGTTTTACATGGATGATCAGTGAGTTAATAAACCGGATCAACTGATTCACTGAAAAGAACTGACTCAGTCGCAGCGATTCTCCTGAGTTTTGAGAGTTGTTTGGTAAATGTTTCAAAAACTCATTGAATGTGCATATAATAAAGCTCAAATAACTTTATATATAGAAAAACAATGGGTATGTAAAGGATCTAGAACAATACACAGCAATTCGCTTTGTAGCTCAAAATATGGCCATTGTGTTTTTATTTTTTTATTTTTATTTTTTCACCCAAGTATTCAGTAATTTGGGGGCAAAAAGCATTCACATAGTTTATTTTTCATTTCATCCCATATCCAATTTCTACACCATTTAGGAATGCTTGTGTCATTTTCCACACTGATTGTTTCTCTGCCAAGCTCTGCCACCTTATGAATACGAGTGCAGTCTTGACTACAATGTGGAATACAGTTGAAAAGTTCATTACAGAGCTGTGTTAAGGGAAAGGATGCTTTCCCACTGAGCCAGATGTTAATGGCAGCTAGGATCCCCTACTTCAAAAATTTGAATGCAGTGGATATTGCCTCTTTATCCAGGACCTGCAATTGTGATTGAAGCAACCTGAAGCTTACTGTTGCCAAAAAACACCCATTTAGACAGGAAGGGGGTTGTGTAACTAGGATGTAAAATTATAATAGTTTTTTATTTGACATTTAGGGGCGGTAAATCTGAAATCAATGTTAATAATGGACTGGTGTGCAACACAGTAGCAGCTCATTTAAACAGAAGTACTGCAGTCTTTGTGAACGGCTGTACAAACAAATCAGACAGAATGAATGGGAAATGTGTGTAGACATCTCGTCTGTCCAAAATAAATAAGTACAGATTATTTTCCTGACGTGACTTTGAAAACAATGAAAAGTGTACAATTACTTGTTATTGTTTCTTAAAGGTGTGCTGCAGAATTTTGGGCTGCGTTTGAAACATTGCAAGTTAATTTTTTTTTATTTTATGAGTATTTTTGTGTGCAAATGATTGTTATGGTTTAGATTTACCCGTGGGTTCCTGTAATAACCAATAACCATATCAGAGCAGAGCTGACTAACTACATCAAGATCACTGATAGTAAGAGTTCTAGAAGATATGAATCCAGGAATATTATATATGAGCAAGTGAGTAGTGTATCATTTGGATCTCATCTTGACTGTATTATCTAGTATTATCTAGTACATGATGTACATAGAGCAAGCAAAGACAAATGAAATGGTATTTTCGTGAATGCTTTTTTATGTACTATGTATACTGCTATAATTCATTTAAAAGTAATTTAATAAAAATGAAATGAGAAATCCACCTTTATGTGGTTTTGAGCTTTCTTAAAGTAATACTTTACCCCTAAATGAAAATTCATGAATTCACCCATGTCAGTCCAAACCTCTCTTCTGCATAAACAAAATATATTTTGAAGTTTTTAATGTTTTTAAAGATTTTTCTTATGTTCACCAAGCCTGCATTTATTTGAAAATTATCAAAAAATACAGTAAATATATTTAATGCATTAAAAAAAATTTAATTTATCCCTGTGATGCAAAGCTGATTTTTCAGCAGTGTCTCATGATCCTTCACAAATCATTCTAATATGCTGATTTGGTGCTCAAAAGACATTTCTTTATAAAGGGATAGTTCACCCAAAAATGAAAATTGGAGAGCAATCAAGATCTGACTTTGTTTCTTCAGAAGAACACAAAATATGATTTTTAGCCTCAGTCATTGCAGTCTCTCAGTCATACAATTCATGGAAAATGGTAACAGAATCTATGAGAGTAAAAAAAAAACATGCAGACAAATCCATATTAAACCCTGCAGCTCATGACAATACACGGATGTGTAAAGACACAAAACAATCGGTCTGTGCAAGAAACTGAACAGTATTTTTTTTTTACCTCTGATTCATGCAATGTCCGAACTCTTGTGCAGCAGGCGCTTGAGGCGTTCTTCTTCTTCTTGCATTATGGTGTATTGCATACTTATAAGTGCATCACCGCCACCTATCGCTCAAGTGGACCATTGAGACTCCTAATTGAGATTGTAGAAACAATATTAATGGTCCATTTGAGAGATAGGTGGCAGTAATGCACTTATAAATCTGCAATCTTCCATAAAGCAGAAGAAGAAGAAGAAGAAGAAGAATGTATCATACCATGATAAAAAAAAAAATCAGGATTCTTTGATGAATAGAAAACAGTCTTTGAAATATAAATCTTTTGTAACATTATAAATGTCCTTACTGTCCCTGATATTTTGCATCTTATTTTGTGTTTTCACAGAATGTTTGAATGAGAGAAAAGTGTGTGACAGCTGTGTTTCAGGGTCAGCACTCTGTGCCGAACATTGCTGCCCTTGTGTCGCCTGTGATTACGTCTGGCACTGACAAGAGCGAAGGATAACTTAATCTAAGTTATATTTCCAAGCCACAGTGAACTGGTGTTTCTTCATTAGAACAGGTTTGGAGAAATTTAGCATTACATCACATGCTCACAATGGGTCCTCTGCAGTGAATGGGTGCCATCAGAATGAGAATCCAAATCATTTTTTTTTTTACTTTAAACCACTGGTTCCAGCTAAAAACAAAAACAGTCTACTGTCCATAATACTGCTTTCTTTAATGAAAATGTCATCTCATCTGAATCAGGAGAGAAATCTGCATAGTTTGCAACTTTGATGTAAGAGGACAACAAGGATAGACTTTTTTTTTACTGGAGAAAGTATTATGGATTATGGACTGGTATTTTGGCCAGAAGCTATGTTTTAACATTAAAACATCTGAGTGTTGTATTTGTTTCTTACAAACATACAGCTTTCCACTTTACAATAAGTGAAACCATGGAGTAGAGTTGGGTGATTATTTGTTTTAACACATGTTCTTCTAGCATTTGCATAAAAGTATGTGGCTGGAAACCCAGTCATGCTACAAACTATTAAAACACTCCCAAATAGGGTTATAACATGGAGTAATACATAATTCTCTCTAGTCCCAATGGTACATGATTATATTACTTATTTTGAAACAAGGCACAATGCATTTCTCAACCAAATGCTGTTGCATTGGCAAAGGTGCTTTGTTGTTGAAAGCACCTTGTAAAACCTCTAAGCGATCAGTTATGAGCTGCTGATGAGATTCAGGAATGAGAAAACAATGTGTTTGTTGTGATGTAATTAGAGAATAATAATAATGAATTAACACTGATCTCATCTGGTCTAAAGATAGTTGCAAGAAATACTTCATTCGGTAGCTTTCTGAGCACAGTGTCTGATTTAACAAAGCTATTAAACTGAACACAGCCACACATATATATCTCTATTGATTTAATTTTGACTGATTTGTAATTGAGGTGAGGTAGAAGCGATTCAGTAAATGAAAGCAAAACGTACACTGGTGACAATTAATCAATGTATGCGAGGCGGGTGAATTATACACATGAAAATTGGTGTACTGTTTAAACCATCAGTGAGCAAAACCCAATTCAATTACTTAAACAATTCAGATGGAAGAAAAACAAACAGGGAAAAGAGATGGCAGGGATTTCGCTTTTGGGGAGGGTGGGGGTCCTTGGGTGGACATTTATAGAGATGTGAGTTTGATCATAAAATATATTTAGCAAACATGGAAGATAATGTCGTTTTGTTTTTGTTAAGGAATGGTTTAAAACGATTACACATATAATTTTCTCAAGACCATGGTGAAGATCTCTGCTCGAGATCTTATTTGTAGCTGCACGGTTGCATGATAAATTAGGTTTGAATGGTGAGAAATGAAAAAGAAAGGTCACTCACGATTGGATACTTTAGCTATCTCTACTTTTTTAGACAGGACAATTATTTCCACATAATGCTACAAAATTACTCAAGGGTGAATTTATTTAACAATTGTATTATGAAGGACTGGATTGGTAATCAAGCATACTGGTCATTTTCCCGATGGGCCGACTCAATTAAGGGACTGACAGAATGTTTGTGTTTTTTTTGCAGAGGACCATCACATAGGGACAGCGAGCTGCCAGTGGCCTATTGGTTTGTCTCCTGTATTGACTGTGTAAACATCTAATCACAATGCATTATAGACAAAGCGATTAAATATTTTGCTCCGCCTATATAAAGATCCAACTTCTTCCCCGTCAGCTTTTCCCTCGTATTCACAGCAGCTTTATCAAGAACAGGCTTGCTTTGTGTTGAGTGATGCGGTCCAAAGAGCCAGGCAGCAGGAAAAGAAGAGAGTAGTTGAAATGGTAAAGTTTTTGATAGGGACTCGCAATGGAGACAGGCATATAACCTACCCTAATGTGTGCGTGCACTATGAGTGTAGAATACGTAAACAAACACTTTACGTATATTCGCCATTCGTGATATTTTGGTGAAATCAAGGGTGTTCATACAGGTCCTTCTCAAAAAATTTGCATATTGTGATAAAAGTTCATTATTTTCCATAATGTAATGATAAAAATTAAACTTTCATATATTTTAGATTCATTGCACAAATATTTCAGGTCTTTTATTGTTTTAATACTGATGATTTTGGCATACAGCTCATGAAAACCCCAAATTCCTATCTAAAAAAATTAGCATATTTCATCCGACCAATAAAAGAAAAGTGTTTTTAATACAAAAAAGTCAGCCTTCAAATAATTATGTTCAGTTATGCACTCAATACTTGGTCAGGAATTCTTTTGCAGAAATGACTGCTTCAATGCGGCGTGGCATGGAGGCAATCAGCCTGTGGCACTGCTGAGGTGTTATGGAGGCCCAGGATGCTTCGATAGCGGCCTTAAGCTCATCCAGAGTGTTGGGTCTTGCGTCTCTCAACTTTCTCTTCACAATATACCACAGATTCTCTATGGGGTCCAGGTCAGGAGAGTTGGCAGGCCAATTGAGCACAGTAATACCATGGTCAGTAAACCATTTACCAGTGGTTTTGGCACTGTGAGCAGGTGCCAGGTCGTGCTGAAAAACGAAATCTTCATCTCCATAAAGCTTTTCAGCAGATGGAAGTATAAAGTGCTCCAAAATCTCCTGATAGCTAGCTGCATTGACCCTGCCCTTGATAAAACACAGTGGACCAACACCAGCAGCTGACATGAGTAATGAACCAGGCTGGGAGCTTTTAAAAGCCTCAGGAATCTTTTGCAGGTGTTTAGAGTTAATTAGTTGATTCAGATGATTAGGTTAATAACATTTTCATGATATGCTAATTTTTTGAGATAGGAATTTTGGGGTTTTCATGAGCTGTGTGCCAAAATCAAACATTAAAACAATGAAAGACCTGAAATATTTCAGTTGGTGTGCAATGAATCTAAATTATATGAAAGTTTAATTTTTATCATTACATTATGGAAAATAATGAACTTTTATCACAATATGCAAATTTTTTTAGAAGGACCTGTAGATGTTTCCATGGGCCAATGCGAATAAAGCTAGATTTAAAAAAAAAAAAATACACTGTAATAATAAAATCTCCATATTCATCTAGAAGATGATCCAAGGATCCAAAGATCAGCATTTGTCTGAAATAAAAAGCTTTTGTAATATTATATACAATTCAAAAGTTAATGTTTTTTGAGCAGCAAATCATAATATTTGAATGATTTCTGAAGGATCGTGTTACTGGAGTAATGATGCTAAAAACTCGCAATAATGGAAATCGCAATAATGAATTACATTTTAAAATATATTCAAATAGAAAACAGTTATTTTAAATAGTAAAAATATTTCACAATATTACTGATTTTGCTGTATTTGGGATCAAATAAATGCAGGCTTGGTGAGCAGAAGAGAATTCTTAAAAAAAAAAAACTTTAAAACTCTTATTATTCAAACAATTTTAACTGGTACGGTATAGTGTGTGTGTGTGTGTGTGTGTGTGTGTGTTTGTGTTTGTGTGTGTATATATATATCGACGTTGGTGGGCCGCCTGGACTAAAAAATGCCAGGGCCAATGTTTTGTCCCAGTCCAGCACTGATTATAAGTGAATTTAATCTTTTTTTTTATTTTTATTTTTTTATGTCTGACAACATACTTCTTTCTGTTTGGTGCCTGATGTGAAATTATTTAGTACATATTCGGATTGGTCAGAGCTGTTTCAACTAAAATAACACTAATTGATCATAAATATGTCAGTCCCCTTGTTTTGTCTAAAGAATCACGCCAGCAATGTTTTTTTTTTTTTTTTTTTTTTTTTAAGGAATGTTTATAAAAGTAACTTAAATGTCCTAATTGAACTATGGCCTAATCCTGGCTTAATCTAGGCCAGGGATAAGCAACTCCGGTCCTGGAGGGCCACTATCCTGCAGAGTTTAGCTCCAACCCTAATTGAACACACCTGAACAAGGCAATCAGTGTTTTCGGGATTACTAGATAGATACAGGCAGGTGAGTTTTTATGAGGGCTGAAGTTAAACTGTGCAGGATAGTGGCCCTCCAGGACTGGAGTTGCCTATCCCTGATCTAGGCCCTGTCTCTGAAACCAGGCCATTATAATATTATATTAGCATCCTAAATGAAATGCAGGACTGCAGTGCCTGGACTGGGAATGTTTTGTTGATAATTCCTTAAGCATATTTCTTAAAGCACATGCAAATAAACAACGCTATCAGCAACTCATTCTTGGTGAATTCCTCCTCAGTGTATTTCGGAAGGAAAAGTCTCTTCTAATAAAAGAGTCCTCGAAATGTCTCGAAAGAACCTCTTTGGCTGCTTCTGGCATAAGGAGGGATGGGATTCAATTATCTGCAGAATTAACTAATTAGCCCGATATGAAAAAGAGTACTTCTGGAGCAGCCTCTGAGAGCGAGCAGGTGACAAATCTCTCTCGTTCTCTCTCTCTCTCTCCCTATCTATCTCATAATGCCCTTCATACAAATGAGTTCTGATTTGTCAGACATGGCTGATTCCAACTCAGCACGGCTCTTCTTAATCAATAGGCAAATGGCCACTGTGATCTTTCGGATGCTACAGATCATTACAGTTCAATTATATTGTATATTAACCCCAATCTTTTAACCTAGAGACAATAGCACACAAGGCCTGGAATCACAAGAGCTCTTGTACAAACCCTAGTGAGTTGGCTCACTGCTCATTGAAATGGAACCAAATCAAGTGAGCGATTTTGAACATTCTTCATACAGTAAGTCATTGATTTCAGTATAGGAAAAGTGAGAGGAACAACAGTTCTTTTAATATGTTTTATTATAAATATAATTGAAATTATTTTAATATAATTGTAATAACAATATGTACTATATATATATATATATATATATATATATATATATATATATATATATATATATATATATATATATATATATAGTATTTATTTATTTACATATTTATTAATTCATTCAATTTTTTTTCAAACAATATCGTGAATAAGGGAAGAAAAGCTAGCTCAAATATAATAGAAAATAGCCGTGTGACATCTCTGAGCTTAATTTCTGCATTCAGAAAGCTCTACGTCTAAGTCCACCCCCCCCCCGCCCTGTCTTTAAGCAGTCAGATGTGCATTTTCTTATTAAATCAGATGAATACATTATGAAGGACAGCTTTGGCTGTTATGGTGTGAAGAAGTTGTCTGTCAGTTTAACGAATAGTCTCCTAGGCTTGAGGGTAAAAATGGATTTTGATGCCAGAGTAGCTTACTCAGCTGTCTGTACAGAGACCAGTCCAGCATGATTCAGATTTTATAACCAAATCTGTCAACAGTCTGCTCTGTTCAACTCGACTTTGCAGTCCTGACCTCTCAAAAACTATTGCCCTGCTTGCCACAGTGATACAGCTGGATACTTTTTGGATTCTTTTAGAAATTTCGTATCTTATTTAAGGTCGTGCCTCTCAACTGGTAGGTTAAGACCTAAAAATGCATCGCAGATCTTTACTTTTGCAGCAGAGCGGCAGGAACAGAGTGGAATGCAATAAATAAAATACAACTAGAGCTGCATGATATATCATCACCATATCATGTATTGATCGGGTATTTAAAAGTGTATGCATATTTTCCCTGTTTTTGCATTTATATTATATTTGCTGGCGTCACAGTCAAAGTAATCTATAATTTGATCTCATCATTGTGATGCTTTCATTCACAAAATGTTTGATTATAGTTTTCACACTTTTGTTTTATTTAGGCAAAATAATTTTGTAGGGATTGAGTATCGGACATACATTGGTTATTGTCCATAATATAAAAATAATTATTGACTTATAGGTATCTGCGTTATTAATTTTAATAACGATACATCACTAAATGTAAGTTAACATATAATCATGCAAAGTTAGGAATGCAAAATAATTAGGCTTGTCAACTTTTCATATATGCTTACCATATAATTTATTATTAATGCCAATCAAAGGCGTCTGTCATTAGCCATGTTAATAAAACAGGACCTATACTGCTTTTAAGAACAGGTTGACTAGCTAATCTGGTAAATCACACTTGTTGTTGTACATTTGTTTCACAAAAAGTGTACATTTTAGTGTTCAGAATAGCGGATTGTTTTGGCCTGTGTAGGTCAGACTGCTATTACATTTCAGTGTTCGGTCTTAAGGGGTTATTTTTTGTTTATTTTCATTTGATGAATATTTTTTTTTGTAATGGGTCTTTTGTTAGGTGATTTAAGGCTCATTTTGTGGGTCATGTAAAAGATCAGAGAGAATCCTCAAATGACTTTGCTGTTTGTCTGTGAAGAGGAAGAGAGATGCAGAGAGAAAGAGAGCAGGAGACGGTTTGTTTACAGACCCATCATATTCTTCTTCCCACATGCGGAAAACGCTCCAAAATGCAGGGGTGCCAGGTCCCAGAGCTCCCGACCCAGGACAGAGGGCTTTGTGCAGTAGCCCGTCTGGAGCACAGGAGGGGGTGTGGGCTATCGATCCAATAAAGAACTAGCAGGCAGCTCATAAGTGAACTCAGGCCCCCATGACATGGCATTAAAGTTGGCTTTTTATGGGAACAGCATCCCACAGGTAAAGCGGCTTGGAGGTTTTACTATTGTAATTACCCATGGCAGGTTGCTCTCTAAGATGAAAAAAAAAAACAACATCGTTGGCTTGGCTGAAAAATACCTCGCTATTATTTCAGTTCAGGGATGTGAACTGCCTGTAAATATAGCAAAAATCAACACAAGATCATGTATGTAAGCATTTAAAAAATTCG
Organism: Carassius auratus; assembly: GCF_003368295.1. Taxonomy (NCBI): domain Eukaryota; kingdom Metazoa; phylum Chordata; class Actinopteri; order Cypriniformes; family Cyprinidae; genus Carassius; species Carassius auratus. The sequence goes on from NW_020524527.1 coordinate 79,619, forward strand.
GGCAAAATGAAAAAATAACCTCAAAACCAAACACTGAAATGTTTTTTATACTAGTCTGAGTTGCGTAGGCCAAAAAATGTGTTAAAATCTTAATTGGAAAATATACACTTTTGTAAAATGCATAAGAAAAAAACAAATGATACTTACCAGACTAGCCGACCTGTTTTTAAATTTAGTATCTGAAAAGTTGATAAACTTTTTTATTAAGCTATTCTAACTTTGCAAAATTCTCTGTTAAATTTCATTTAGGGATGTACCAATATTAAAACCAATAACTAATGATCAACAATGATCAACCAATAATTAGTTTCATGTTATGGGCAGTAAATGTTATGGACAATAAATAGCTGATACTGGTTCTACACGATTTTGCCTAAATAAATAAAAAATGTAAACATTAAAAACTACAATCAGTCATTTGAAATGCTACAAGTGGATATACATATTTTGAAATGTATAACAGTTATATATATATATATATATACTGTATGTGTGTGAGTGTGTGTGTGCATAACAGTGATATATACAGTATATTACTTCCTGCAAAAAAAAAAAAACACTATAATACATATGCTACAAATAAATACATATAATTTTAATATATTTAGATCACACAATAAATTAATAATTCTAATAGGATTATTTAATTTAGTTTTTTTTTATTGTTCTACTTTTATTTTGCAACCTGATGGAAATAAACCAAAACATGCCAGTCCTGCCCTTTGTCATGCAAACATATCAGCTACTGTGTAAACAGTATATTAAAATCTCTACTGTTTAAACCATGTCTTTTGGTGCATGACATATACTCCCTAGCCTTACTTAATAGGGTGATTCTGTCTGATTTATATCCAACATGATTATGCATTAAACCACATACTCAGCAAGCATACGGTAAGCACTGACAAAACCCCAGATCATCATATCTTGTTCTCGAATGATTTGTATATTCAAGAATCAGCATATGGCCCCGCAGCTGTTCATGACCCTCAGTTACATTTTTACCAACTGCACCAAAGGGTATGTCAGTTTCACATTCTTAGTTCAGCCCAAAAACAGCATCATAGAGCTGATGTGATTAAATGTTACACCAGTGAGTCTTCCAGAACCCAAATTGTTATAATATGGCATGAAATTTGAATGATCCAACTTTGAGGGAGGTTAAAGCTTGTTTTCTGCTTGACACTGATATGCTTGAAACATTTTCTTTATCATCAGCAGCCAATATATTTTTCTACTGAATTTTCGCCCAAGTATGCCACATCCTATTATATAAGTGCCAGCGCTGAGCAATCAGGGACGAGCACTAACCCACAGACTAACAGCTTGCTTATTTATAGCAAAAAAATAATAAATTAAAATAAAAAATGTTTTTTTTTTTTTTTTAAAAAGTCTATATTATACAGTTAGATTCAAAAGAAACCAGAACCTTTAAAATGTGTAAGAACACTCGTGTTTCTGGGTAGTTTCAGTACTTTACAGTTACAGAGGGAAAGAAATATGAATGTGAATATAAGAAAACATGCAAAGTATAATAGACAGTTACTTGCATTAGGTTGCATGTAGGTTTTCATACTGATGTGGATAGTATTACTACATTTTGTGTATAATATCTCCTAATCTAATCTAATACAATCTAATATAATTCAAACTAATATAATCCAAACTAATACAATCCATACTAATATAATCCAAACTAATATAATCCAAACTAATATAATATAATATAATATAATATAATATAATAATATAATATAATATAATATAATATAATATAATATAATATAATATATAATATATATAATATATTAGATATTATAATATATTAGAATTAGATAGCTTGTTTATTCATTCAAAAGTTTGAGGTTGTAAATTTTTGTGTCTGTGTTTCTGAAAAGAACTCTAAAAACATTAGATTTTGCATCATTGCTACACTCCTGCCAGAAACCCCTTGAAAGTCAAGTGGATTTGGGTGCGAAAATCCATGTCATCATCCACGTTACATTGCTCAGGGCAAAATCAACACAGAAGAGTTTCTGTTCAATTACCTAACACCTGCTTGAATATGTGCGATGACTCAGGGGTGTGGAAACAGAGATCTCATTTGAGTATTGTAGTCCGATTCAAGATATATAAAATACAGAGTTAGTGATGTATGTGATTGTATATGATTTACTTACTTCTTACTTACTGCCCATTATGCCCCTGGCATGTAGGGCAGCAATATGATTTACAACTAAAACGTATATTTTTTAGAAATTATATAAATGATATAACAATTATGTTAACATTATCATGTATTTTGACTCTGGTGTGAACACTGCAAAAAGTTGATTTGACTTGAGACTTAATGTCTTGTGTTATTTTGCTTCTCAAATAAATGTACCTTCATTTAAGAATGATGGGATATTGTATTATAATACAATACAAAATACTAAGGAAGTTTGCAGTGAAGGATTACTGTAGCCGCTTGCTGGCAACATAGAGACAA
>NW_020524528.1:0-27689 GCF_003368295.1 Carassius auratus
CTACTAATGTGTATGTAACATAAAACTTTCAACTTTAGAGATTTTATTTTATTATTAGCCTAAAATGAGCTGTATATTTTTCAATGCTCATAATTTAAACAAAATATTGAATGCAAGGTATCTTTGTCGTGTGGAGCGCGAAGTAATAATAGTTAATATTTATTTATGAGACCCAGCCTAAAACACGTAGCTAAAAAAAAACTCTATATATTTAGATTTACCTATACTCTAATGAGTTCTATATGAACAATATATATATAATATATCTTTTCTTTCTTTTTTTACTAGCCTTAAATGCTTAATACATTTCACCACAGACTCGGGTAAATTGCTTTTAAGTGGAAACAAAACGAGAAATCGTTGTAAAATCAAGTGCGCGCTGTGTTTTAGAGGGGACACATGCGTGCGTTTGTCCCTCGTGGACTGGGAGAATCTCAACTGTACTCCTTTGAGAGTGTGCGCAATGACATCCTGACCTTAACAGCGTGCCGTGTTGTGGCCGCCGCCAGTAGACACCCATATTTTAGGTTTAATTATGAACATTCCCACGGTAGCTCGGGGCCATATGGGAGCCCTAAATCTCGGTCTAAACGTGGCGAACGGGGGCGTATCTAATCGCAATTAGTGATTGTCATGTCCTCCTTTAAACGGTGTACTCAGTGCACTGAAAAGAAATTAGGATTTTTGACAGGTGAATGACTGCACATTTAAATGTGCGTTTTTCAGGACCTTATGAGCCAGACTGAGAAAAACAGTGTCACAGTAAGACCCATATCTCTGTGGGCATCACCAGCAAACTCTAGGCCATGAGGGATTAAATCACAATGATTCTGAGTGTGATGACTTTTAGATAGACTATATGATATGTTAAGGGCATCATGCTCATTTTAAAAAATGCATGCATAAATGTGGCCAAATCAGACTTTTTCTGTCCCATCTCTTTTTCTTTTTCATTTCCCACTTTCCGCTGTCTGTGTGTTTATATGTGTGTGTGCCTGTGTGTATGTGTGTGTCTTAGGGGTGGGGTGGTCTGCTCGTAGTAATCTGCTTAACTCGCCCTAATCCTGTCATTCATAGATAGTCTTTACACAAACATAACCAACATCATGGTTGCCCCGGCTGCTTGCTTTCACTTTTTGTGCTTGTGACTCTCCTCTCAATAACAGTCAATGAAAATCTCTGACAAAGAAGCATCTGATTGTGTATCTAGTTGTTGGCTTGACAGAATCAGTATGCAACTGCTTACTTAGCCCTTAAAGTGGAGAGGGACAGCAAAACCATCTCTTCTTCTTAACCACTCCTGTAACAGCATGTTGGAGATGTTGCAAAAGACTTTTCTGTGTTGGCACTTTGTTCTGAGACGAACAAATGTATGAGGCAGAATCAAATCAGAAAAAAGTTGCGGATTGCTGATGACACTTTCAGTGCACTTCTGTTCCTGATTGATAGAGAAAGAAACACATGAGTATGGGAACTGACATTTTAATTTATTTTACATTATTAAAAATGGAAGAAAATATATTGATATTACATAAAAACACCTGATTCTATTTGTTTTAGAAATGTCTGTTAAACTGTTTTGTATTTACATGTACATATCTTTTATTTGATCTTATATATATATATATATATATATATATATATATATATATATATATATATATATATATATATATATATATATATATATATATATATATATATATATATACACACATACCACACACCACAAATCACTTATTGAATACTCAGAAAAAGTTCTCACTAAATAGAAAATTATTTTTTTGTATTATTTTATTTGACATATTATCTGCCATTCAGACTGTTGCCTATTTGACACCTTTTTTTTTTACTTCTTTTTTTTCAGTAACAATCAGATACTTATTAACTTGTCTAGAATTAGACAGCTAACTTTTCCCTGGTAACTTAAAATATATACAGTATCTTCAAATCTTTAAATAGGTTTTATTGCTGAGTTTAGGATTGAATAATAACATTAGCAATTTCATATCATTGCAAATTCTTATGCAATAACATTTGTCCATATAGTATTTTAAAGGGAATTATATTTTAATAAATAGAAATATACATCTTCCCATAGCAAGTATGATGTATGAAAAATCATCTTAATAATTTTCTTATTCTTTCAGTTACTCCAGTTTCAGTTTCTTATACTTCAGTTTGACCCCATATTTCACCCTTTGATAAACCTTTTGGATTCACATCCACAGATGTTTTAATATTAAAGAGACCTGATAGAAAATTTAATTATATACATACAAACACACATTCCATGTGTTAGCGATTACCATATTCATTTCATCTTGCACCTTACATGAGGTTAGGACTGTCACACATACATTTCTCCACACACCTCTAGTATTTTCCCATTATGCTGCCTACATTTCCAAAATATAATAATAGTAATAAAGGCCCGAACACAACCTCGCCCTGTCTAACTGGCAGGTCGATGGATGCTTTCTGACAAATCTATTTGGGGCAAATTGTCAGTGAGAAACTTCCGCCTGAGCTGGCCTGGACAAAACTGGCTGTTGGACGGACTAAATCCTACTGCAGGAGGGTCGGGACAATGGGCTCTGAATGTGTTGATGTGCTGGCAGTGGCTTGGGTCTGACAATGGCCGGATTAATTGGTCCCTTGGCTGACTGATTTGAGATGGCTTCACTCGGGTCCTCTCCATGGGGAGCCCCATTGTCCTTCTCCTGATTCCCACTTTTCACAAACTCCAAACAAAAGTCAATTTCTTTCTCAAGGGGGTTTGGGAGAAGAGGAGAAATATCGAGACCTCGTGGTTCGGCTTCGCGAGAGGTGACTTTAAAAGAGAGCTCCTTTCTCCCCTCATCGTCTAAGTTTTTAAATGGATGACTTAACTCATTCCGTTTCCCTTTCTGCCTGCCCTCCCTCTCTTAAGGCCCAGAGCTCCTCCTGAGACTTAGAGGTGTTATCGTCAGTGGGACAGGAGAGAGGCACCTGTTGCGAGTGCTGGGCAGGCTGGGCTGAGGAGCTCGCTCTCATTAATATTAAAATGTCAGAGATGCCATCATGTTGTTGCGCTGAAATCGGTCTGATGTTGTCCCCCCCCCCCGTCCCGGCTCCCTGGGGACCGACTCTCCGCTTCCACAGTCACTCATGAAGGGCACCCCCTCTACCCTCTCTCGCTGCCTGTCTCTTTTTTCTGTCCTCTCATTATCATTCTGCTTTTTTGAAAGGCCTCGTTAACAAATTATGACAGCTGGCTAAAGAGGCTTTAGCCGTTCACACCATTTCGGCAAACACTTTAGGGGCACGAAATGACAAACTTTATTCTGCTGTGACATCAACTTTCGTCTACTTGTTTGCACTCTCTTATTTGTCTCTTCAGTGACGGTTCATCAATGGCATATTTCACCGAAATGATTTGCTGCCAAAGCCCATCACATCATTTTATGCCTATAATATGATATGATTTATTTGATATTTTGGACTTTTCTTTATTTATTGATTTTGCTTTTTGTTGTCATATGTGAGGTGACACTGAAAGAATTGGATAATTTTTGACTATAGTTATGCTTGTATGTTCTGTGTCCTGAATTCATTTTAATTAAATTTAATTAAATTCTATAATATAGAATATATTATTTACATATTAAATAATATATTTGTTAAATAGTTAAAATAATCCTCTTTCTCTCTCTCTCTCTCACACACACACACAGACACACACACACACATATAAATGTCACTTTTAATTCTGTAGTGATTTGTACAATATAGATTGTGTCAAAGCAGCCTGGTAACACTACAGTACAATGCCTTTAGTTAATGCATTAACTAATACAACTAAATTAGCAATACATTTGTTATATTTTCTATTCATATTTGTTAACATTAAATAAAAATACAGATGTTCAATGTTAGTTCAGCTCCATTAAATAATATGAACAAATGCTACTTTTTAATAAACTTTAATAATAAGTAAATCTTGTAATTATCTCTTGGAAATTTGTTTTATTGTTAGATTATGGTGTAGTTAACCAATGCTGACAAATAGAACCTTATTGTAAGGTGCTACCAAAATCAAGTAAAAAGTATCTTTTTTTTCTACTAACCACTAAGTATGTAAAGATGTCCAACAACAGTTATTTTATATAAAAATCAAATACAATAAAAATAGTTTATAGACTTTGATAATTTAATACATTTGTCAAGCTCACTTGTGCACCTTTTGATTTATTTTGACATACATGCAATACAGTATTTAGCTACTGAATAAATATAAATAAGTAAAATAATATTTCAAATGAAAATTAATTTACAAAACATATGCATTTATCTATCTATTTTTTAACTAAAAAAAAGAAAAAAAAGGATGCATTATTAGCTATTATAATCCTCTTGTCTTGTGAATTTCATTTGTACATTTCCACCAGTTATTAATTCAATAATAAAAAAAAAATAGCTTGGAATAGCTTATAATTGTATATGTTACACTAGCAAAAGACCGTAAAGGTCAGACAGAGCTGAAATAGCTGATGTTTTGATGCTGAAGCTGGCCTCAGTGACTGTGGGAAGATCACACCCCGCTCATTACATGAGGAGGCTTGGATTTTGGGATCAGACAGAGGGTGTAGAGGGAGGGGAGGTGAGGCGATATTGAAGCTGGAGCTGGGGCGGGGTGGAGGGGAGGGGATTTCATTTTTAGGTGTAACTGATGGATGCATTGTTTTCCCAAAGAGTGATTTTTGTTGTTGTTTCCGTTCATTCTCCACGATCAGCTTTATCTTTCATTAAGCTTGATATTACTGTGTTACGTTTACATGAATTGCATCCGTCACCATGACTATCTCCGTTGTAGGTGGCCGAACTGAAAGAGATAAGGCCAAATATGTCCATGTTTCAAACTTCATATTTCTCGTCTTCCTAGTGAGAACCGCTAATCATACAGTTGGCAGACAGACCAGAAAGGTTTTTCCCCCAAACTCAGACTTTCTCAAAAGGTTTAAACACAAATGGTACACAGAAGACTGGCCCTTGCTCCTCACTCCTTAGACCCCAAACTATCATTCATAACCTTTCTGCGTCGCTCCGAAAAGGAAAAGAGGAGAGGAGAGAGGGAGGGGAGAGGAGGACTGTGGGGAGGACCATGAACGCTTATTTAAAAAGACTTCCTTTATTGGACCATGTGCAGGCAGTTCACTCACAAAGGCCTTAAATAGGATATTTTCTGTTCCCTATAGTTGCTTTCCCTTTTAAGTGCCGAGGCAAAAAAAGTAAGTTTACAACTCCTCTCACAATGAAGCTCTTCACTCCCAGGTTGCTGAGACCCGGGCTGACCTGGGAAAGTTAATTAGGAGGCCAACAATGAGCGAGCCCGAGCAAAATACCTCGCCTCTCCTCCAGCCAAAGATGTCATCCATTAATTAGGCAAATCTTTAAGGTGGGCTTATTGAATTTACAGAAAGGCCGCAGTTTGGGCGGGCCGCGTTTTTTGATCAGGCCCTCGCCCCAAACAATGCCTTCTCCTGGTTAAGGAAAAAGGGAGGGGATTGGTGGAAGCAGAGGAGGAAGAGAAAGAGAAGGAGGGGGGAAAAGGAGAGGGAGAGAAAGAAACGTATGGCTTGCAGAGGCTCAATGGGAAAAAGGACGGGGAGATTCACAGGGGCTTGGGGGGCATGCTTCAGCGATGATGTCATGCAAAGGCAACCTGGGGGCTTGGGAAGAGTGGGAAGGAGTGCGTTGGGGGGGCCACTCAAAGTTAACATGGCTGCATCTGGGCCAAAGCCTTCTCTCTAAAGGAGCAAAATGCATACGCACCCCTGCTGATCAAAGCCGGCTTTCACCTGACATCTGCGTTCCACCACGGCCGGATTTGCCTCAATGCATTACCGTGATCAATTAATGAGCGGTTATGCATTTCGTTTCAGATCAATATTAGTATCGGCCTTATATTTGTGTATTGTTACATTACAGAATGACTGTTGGCTCGGCAGTCCATCATATTTAAATCATTTAATCTATACTGGTATAGTTGCTCTGTTTACACAATTATTTGTGACAACTGTCATGAAAAATTGTATATGTATTAAATATGAACGGAGACAGAATGCTTCTATTTGTCAAATATTTTTTCAGCAAATATTTTCAGTTGAAATAATTGCATAATATTACTCCTGATGCTATTTTTTTTTTTTTGAAAATGGTTAAAAATGCTACAATAAAAACTGAGCTAAATATATACGGTGTAAATTGATTAACATTGGATTATATGTAATTACACTGTAAGATATTGTGAAATGTATGCTTTTTGCATGTAAAAACTATAAAGAAATTGGTGTAAACAATAAATTTTATTTTCATTTGTGTATATTCCCGGTAAAAGGATATCTACATGACACATCACATGAATATGTTCTATATAAATAATTGGTAACACTTTATTGACCAATTCTCATTATTAACTAATTGCTTAATAGCATGCCTATTATTAACATATGGCTGTTTATTAGTACTTATAAAGCACATATTCTCCATGACCATATTCGAGTTCTCTAAAATCCTACTAACTATATCTTATTAATAAGCAACAAATTAGGAGTTTATTGAGGCAAAAGATGCATTGTTAGTGGTAAGAATTGGAGCTTAAATTAAAGCATGACAAAATAATCTAGTTTGTGCTCATTGTCATCAGTGTCAAAAAACATAAATGTGTTTTGTGTTACATTTTATATTATTTAATTAGTGTTTATTTTATTAGTTTAGTGTCACGTGTTACACCATCTATCTGTATTGGCCATGTTTTATAAAACTCTGATTCATCACATGGCTTTCTTTTTTGCCACCTCTATTATCCTGTTGGTTGTAAGTACATTTTAAGGGTAAAAGCACATTTTTGTAGTTCAAGTGCATCGATATATTAACATTACATAATTTAATGATTTATTATTTATGATATGTAGTAAATGCATCAATATGCCATTCACAGTAAACATACATTTAAACTGTGAATTTCTGGCAACCACAGCTGTCAATTGTTTTGAGTACTGACATGAAGAAAATAATTTCTGTTGCAGAATTAGATAACAATTGTCTAATGGTCAAGTCTTTGAGTGAAAGTTAAAAGTGCATAAGTGATTATCACTTAAGAAGACAGTAAGAATCTCACTAACATTACACATCACACAGAAGAGAAATTCCTCCAGGAACTGTATTGTCCTGGCCACATGAACCCAAGCTGCTCTTTTTATTTGATTATGACTGATATAAATCACCAAGCAAAGCCTAGCTTTGGATTTAATATATGTGGGATTTGGTCTGTGTGTTGAGATCTGGCTCTTCAGGAATTTCATTGATTCTGGAATTCCAGAGTTCTCAAACTGAGCCCTGGTGTGGTAAAAGCTGACACTTGTACACAGGCAAGCGGTATAGTGTGTATAAAACTTGGTAGTGGGAGGCTGGGTATCTTTCTGTCCTCCTCTTTGACATGACCGGTCTTTGAGAAAAAAACCCTTCCCTTGAAGGCCATACCCCTCTTCTCATAGCTCATGCCGCTTTAAGGGCACTGACTGGGCTGAGCACTACCTCCCTAAAATACACCCTCCCCCTGGCCTTCCTAATCGGAGGGGTAGATCTATGTGTTTTGTTGCTTGTCAAAAACAATCACTCTTCGGGCCATTACAGTTGCTGCACGTCCTCCTTTAATTGGTGTAACGCACAGAGGAATGAAAGCGAGGGCGGCCCACAAAAGCCGGCCAGTGAATAAGAACCGACTTGCACTGAACTGCTCTTCAGGGCAAAAAAAGTTCATAGTTGGCAACTAACAAGGAGTTGTAGGGGGGTCTTTCATTCAGCTATATCACTGGTGAAACTGCCAGCTCACCAAACCTTAAAAATGTATTCACTTAATATGTTGGATTAAAAGTTAACATTAATTTCAAACGAACGTAAATAGAAATATGATAAATTATATTACATATTACAGGGAAATTGACTAAGGCTCTTAAAGGTGCAATTTTTCCCTCTTTAAATAAGTTTTACATAATGAAATCCATTGCATTTGCAAAATTTATCTCCTAATGAAGGTGGCCATTTTTAAATCACATGACCAGCTGAATGCCATTTGCTTCCACTATTGGACTCTTTGGCTTCATCAGGTAGGCACTTCTTTAGAATAAGTAATAATGTGTGACCATTGAATCACTTCACGGTCATTCATGAATCCTTTCCTAAAGGGCCTCATGTTCATGGGATAGCAAAGTGTCCATCGGATGCACACCAAATGATTATGAATACTATGAATTCAGACATACTACTCTTTTCATATACTATTTTTTGCCTACTATATATGAGGGAAGTATGTGATTTCAGATGCATTGTTTCAGTTAAAAAAAAACAAAAAAAACAATCATGGCTTATTTTTTTTTAGTTGATGGACCCAGGCATCTAGGTGTCACTATAAGCCCAAGACGATAACATAACACAAAGAGTAAGTCCTAGGGGCAACAAAAAGTGACCTGTTAAAATGTTCATGCAGTTTAAGTCCACTTAGTAAACTCTAACTGTAACTCTTTTCCCCCACAGAAAGCTGACTCTAACCACCCGCTTTTCCCTCTCTGATCGTCCTGTGCTGGAGGTTGTCAGCCGAGTTTTATGTCCAGTTCGCTGGAGCTGAAAGAAGTCAGCATCGTGTCTTGTTATGAAACAAGATGTCCTTGCCTTCCGTTCCGGGTGAACGATGCCTGGGGTGACTTGCGTGGAGCGATGGCCTCGCTGTGGCGCTCCAAAGAGGCGACCAACAGTGAGGAAGTCAATGCGCCATTGTGTATCGAGTTCGTCGGCTACATTTTTGGTAATTATCCCGACTGTTTGTTGGAGACTTGGATCTGCGAGCCAAGCGGGCCGACAGTGGAGCACAACACCGTCAATAAAGATTAACTTCTTCATGAATGGTCAATATGTCTAGTTGAGGGAGAAAAGCTCAATATATTATTGATTAGTGCTATCAATAGGTTTAATTTTGTATGTTTTCAATAGTAAGACAATTGATACAATCCACAATTTTTTCACAGTGTGAATAAAAACATTAAACAGGACTTGTGCATTTTGCCCAAACAAATATTTGTCTATTAGAATAAGTTTAATAAAATCCACCTGCATATATGTAGCTGTAAAACTATATTTTTTGTGAAGGTCTAACCATAAACAGAAGTTTGATTTGCTAAAGCAGAACAGAAACTTCCAGGATGTGTCAAACGGCTCTGACATACTATCTTCATTAATCACCATTTTTTATCAGCTAGCATAACATGACATAATGGTCGGTGCCCTTTCAAAATTAATAAAATAAAGTGCATTTTTGGATGTGAGGGAAAGTTTATGGTGTTCAGCTTCCCCAAGAACCCAGCGTTCCACAAACAGTGGATGCAGTTTGTTTTTCCGGGGCAGCAACAGAGTGTATCAAGTGCCTTTGTGTGTTCTGGTCATTTGAGTGACGAATGTTTTATAAACAAGGCCCAAGTCGACGCTGGATTTGCACATTGTTTGAAATTAAAACATGGAGCTGTCCCTGTGATAAAAAAAAACCCCATTCATTTGAGTACAACTGCATCAGATTTCTGTATTTTGTTGGAAATCAGCACATAAGTGAATCTATTTAAATGGAAACAACACGAAACATCCATATTATAGCTCCACTCACTGCACGCCTTCAGGAGCTCTGATTTTTCCGGAAAGAATCGGAAAGCTGTAATTTTCTTTTATAAATATGATAAAACTAAAGACTTTTTGGATATATGAAGGATGCAGTACTATACTCTAAAGGTACTCAAGATTAACATGAGAATAGGTGAAACTGTGTATGTTATGTAGGCTACCCTTTAAGGTACTATGCACCCTTTAGGGGTAAATAAGTAATTTGTTTTAATTTTAATGGGGCAGCTGTACATCATCTCCCCTTTAAAAGTTGTCTCAGTTTTGTTCTGAATTTTATTTATATATATATATATATATATATATATATATATATATATATATATATATATATATATATATATACATACATATATATATATATATATATATATATATATATATATATGTATGAGACCAACATTTAAAGTATACAAAATAGTGAGGTCCTGGGAAGGTTACATACGCACAAAAGATAGATTTTATGTACGCACAAAAGTTTTTAGATTTATAAAACCATGCGTAGACTTTGCCAGAACCTGCGCAAAAAAAAATCCCTTTATAAATCCCAGTCATGGAACGATAGTGCGCATGTGCATCTCCACACTCCTCCCCGAAATAACCATATATGGAGATTACAACCCCTCATTTTACTATGCATAACCTCATCTGCATATCATTTCCATGCATATTCCCACCCACGTGACACCATGTTTAACGTTAAAGGTATAAGACGTAAAAAAAAAAAAAGAGACCTGACTAAATGCCATTTGTGCCACATTAAATTTTATTGCCAAAATCATCCAGAATGTTTTAGAATAATATCTATAAAAACAAAACTGTTTAGTTCTCAGATAAGCCTATTTTACTTGACCTAATTCTTTTCCACTGGCCAAATAGTATTTCAGTTGTTTTAAACAGTTCAAATCAGATAAAATGTATGCAGTTCTACTGAAAATGTGAACTTCGTTTAGCTATTTTTAGTGGAAACAGATAAGCCTGTATGACTCGGCGCAAGTATTTAAAGTTTAGTTTAGATTAAAACATTGCATGCCTCGGGACAAGTGATTAAGCGCATCAACTGCAAATACATATGTATAAATTAATATAGGCTAGCCTAATTTTTGTTTAACTTCTGCGTAATGACTTAATGTAATTTCATCTCCATTAATGAGAGTGGAATATTTAATGTAAATGTGTAGCCTCCCAGCAAACATTGGTCCGACGGCGACGTCGTGTGGCCGGCCAAAAATAGTCGCGGTAGGACGGCATAAATCGGTAGAAATATGTATGGCAGAAGATTTCCTAAAAATGCATTCAGATATGTTTGTACACGTTTATAGTTATATGGGGTTTCATGTATAATTGTTTCTTTGACTTTTAGATACGTGTAGTTCAATATTTACCCGCGTTGTGAATCGGTTGTGAGAGGACGTCACCTAGTGACGTCATTTACACGTGCGTTACACGTCCATCATGACCCTCTGTGAAATCCTTGTGGAATATGCAAAAGCTGTGCTTAAACACCTTGATTAATACTGCAATATTTAATTAAAGTGCACCAAGTAGTTTTAAAGAGGTTTTAAAGAGGTTGTGAATAGACGTCCACTGACGTCTTTTAAACGTCTCGTCATGGTTTGTGAAAAGATGTCCAAGCAAGACTAGCAGGAAAAAAAAATGATATACAAGGTAAATATATTCACTTTATCTTGTTTAAAAAAATTATAATCTCAGAGAGCCAAGTGTGGTTAAGTGATTGCAAAGCAATGCTGCAATTTAGTCATTATTTCAACCTGTTTTATGTATTTGTTGTTATTATTTTTATTGAATCTATGCATATACATGTAAAACAGATATATATACCCGGTCACAATTTCGGTCTGAGTTGGATGTAATTGCCAAAACGGTGCTGCCAAGATGTAGACACAAAACATACTGATGTATTTCGTGATATTACAAAATCCCGCGATAGGATAGATTATCCCGCGAGATCTCGCTTTCTTCCGGAAGTTCCCTTCCGGAAGTTCTGGTACATCAAGCAGGCAACCACCACGAGGAGGAGAGGACTCGAAGAGGGCTCTTGGAGGGAGATTTGTCGATATAAATTACATAAAATCTACCATGGGGTAAGTACATTTTGTATTATTTGATTAATGTGCTTGAGTTTTAGTTGTTTGACACGAAGGAACCGAGAGAAATGATGCCCACGTTGTCAACTGAAATTCACTGAGTATGGCTAAAATTAGCTAACGTTAGAAGGCTAAAAGTTACTTATATTGATGTGATTTTTATTTGTACGCTTTAATTAATTATTCAGGGGACAACACAGCTCTCCTGTCTTATCAGAAATGTCCTGTTCACTTTCTCACAGTTACACTGTGAGTGTTTCTCAAGGGCATCACATTAAAGCATAACACCTTTTGTATAATAAAAATAAAATCTAATGCTTGTTGATTACCTTTTTTTCCTAATGTTTCATTCATGATTCATTCATCTTGGTCCAAGGGTTTTTTTTTTAGTTGTAGACCATAAAGATATTTTGAAAATAAGTGCATGTCATTTATCTCAAATGTTTTATTTTATTTATTTTAAAAAGAAATGTGTTCTCTTCCCTCAGATGCTGTGAAGAGGTGGAGACTCTGAATGGGATGCAGCAATGACAGAACACCTGAAGCTAGCTCCGGGAAGAGATGGGGGTGTAGGTTACAAGAAATGAGCCAAACAACTGTAATGTGTTTAAGGGATAGTTCATCCAAAAATGAAAATAGTCATAATTTTCTCACCCTCATGTTACGATCATAATAATTTTTCCTACAGTGGCAGTTAATGGATTGTGAGATCTGCTTGGTTACAAACATTCTTCCAAATATCTGTGTGTTTATGAGACAACTGTGTAAGTCAATGACAAGATTAATAAAGAATTGATAAAAAGAAACCATCTTTTAACATTCTAGTAGAAAACATTCTCAGAAATGTAATATTTTAATTAATGTCGGTTCTATACAGTTTAAAAACATTTACCCCACTTTGATTTCATAAATAGCAATGATTTCAAACATATTTTATGATGAGGGTCTTATGTTTTATGATTTTCTTGTCACAAGACAACAATGGCTCCTGCAAGGTGTTTATGCCACATGTTCAAATATTAATAATGTTCTTAATCTTATATGATTAATGTATTTTAAAATAAATGTAATTATTATTGATTTATATATTAAAAACATTAATAAACACTGCAAATAGAAATTTTGAACAATAATAATGGACTTTAAGATTGAGTATTTCAGCCCTTTTTATTCAGTGATGCCCCTCATTAAATCATATTTCTGATGAAAAAAATGGTAGGCCTGTAAACTTATTTCAGAAATCCAAAATGGATACAAAGATAACATTTGAAAAACAAATTTTTAAATATATTATCATCTTTAAGATTCTTATTTGTCATTGTCCCAGTAAAGCAAACATGAAAACAATAGAACACAGAAAGGTATACAGGTTTGAAACATGAGTTTGAGTAAATGAAAGAATTTTCCCTTTATATAATAATTCAGTATTTTGTAATTAGTATTTTATTTTGGTTAACAGATGCTAAACTGTTCAAAAACAATAAAATGTGCTAAATCAGAACATGCTTCTTTGTTTGCATATGACCACAAATAATGTGTTATTGTTAGTGATGTACACGTGATTAAGATGTTTTATGGACGTTCATGTCTGACTGGACCGATCTTGAACTTCTGTCAAGATGTGTTAAACCTCAAGACATAATTGATTGCCTTGCACGATGTTACACAGTGGGTGTGTGATTATTTTATATGCAGGCTTTTATATACAAACACTTAAACTATGCAGCAACGCATTTAAAAATCCAGAAGACTACGACGTCCAGAAATCGACGCATTTAGACGTCCAGAAGACGACACATTTAGACGTCCAGGGACATGCAGAAAAGACGTGCAGTTCACGTCTAGAAGACGTCAAAGACGTCGGTTCAACTTTCATTTTGGAACTATTTTTCAACCATGACGGGACGTCTCGGATGGACGTCTTTTCAACGGTCAAAAGACGTCCAAATGTTTGCTGGGCTATATCGAAATACGCACAGTCAAAATCATCCGTACGCTGCGCACATATTTACGCCAAGTTTATTTTTTATAAATTCTGATAAGTGCTTGGAAAACAGCGTGCGCACATTTCTATGCCCATTTTGTGCGTACGCAACGTTTAGCTATAGCCTATTCCCGTTTTAACGAGAAAGTTAGCAGTAATTAATTAGGCTGCAGGGCTCTCTAAGCTATTTAGGGGCATCCCTTCATTGAACATTGAGAGCGCGTTTCTCCTGTCCAAGGGCTTTTCTCCTGTCCAGCTCTTCTCGGTTCACATTGCCTCTCAGAGGGCAGAATAGCCCAAGCCTTGATCCTCGTCAGTTGTCATCCCCAGTTCGGGCCACTTTGGCCGCTGCTAGTGGGGAAGTCAGGCCTAATCCCTGGAAGGAATCGGGGCAAAAGAAAAGCAACAATAACCAAGTCAACCGTAAAAAATGAAAGCGAAATCTCTATTATCAACCCCAACATTTCCCAGCGATGCAGTGAAATCAGGCTGGTTTGTCATTCGAGTCAGACACCGGGGGGAGAATCTGGGGTCGCTTTGGGTTGGTAGACTCACACGACGTTTAGAGAGCAATATTTCGGCGAAAGGGGGCCTCGCATTTGCAAAATCCCCCTCACATCCCGCCATAAGCATTAAATGCAGTCTGACTTTATGTTGTATAGGCAGCGCAAAACAAGAAAAGAGGCACAGTTCTCACATAAAAGAACTCGGTTTTTGGGGATTAGGGACGTCCCAAAGGATGGAGAATAACTTCTGCATAACTTTACAGCTCCTCTCTCTCCAGGTTTAGACTACGGCTTAAAGCGCACAGTCTTTAGTTAACCCTTAACTGGTCCCTATGGTCAGAGTCATGATTTACCAAGTCAAAGTTAAGGCACTTGAGAAAACAATTAAAAAAATAAAAAACAAGACCGAATCGCATTTATTTTTTAATCTAAAAATATTTTATTTATATTTTCTCATAAAAAAAAATAACTAAATTATTCACAGAGACAAACGATCAAAAGATTCCACATTCAGTTGTGTAGCTGTTATTGGTGTTTTATTCCGAAAGTTTTATTTTGTTTTAAGATTTGAAACGCCTTAATTGGAAGAAAAAAATAATTAATCTGGGGATAAAGTCATCACGATCACACGCCTCATTTAGGCTACCTCAGAAATCATTGTGAGGGTCAGGTGACCCATGAAATCAATGTCTCTTGTAGTTCCTTGAAAACCTGCTTTTCTTTTTAAAAATTCATTAGGATAATCTTGAGCCATGAACACTGATAATTTTCAGAATTTAAACCAAGTTGTCCAGGCTCATCCCTTTGCTTAAGAGCTCTCCAGTCGATGAAGATACTTCACTTAGGCAGCCTAATTAGTGATTTTTGTCCTCGTTCAATTGCCTCTTTCTCCGTTGTGCATTCAAATGAAGCCTTAATGCACAAGGTAATAGTAGGCCTACCTGTATAAAACCTGATTAGTTTCACAATGATCAATAATCTTTATTTCTTCCAGGACATGTGAGGTAACGTAACATATATAGCCTAACATATATCAAATATTTGGTAATATTTTCACTGCAAACGTCCTTTTGGTATCACGATTTTGTATACCTCTTTCATAAACTCCCTGTTTGCAAATCAATGAATTCAGCTGCCGAGGGGAGGAGTAGAGGGATGACTTGGATCATCCAATTTAAAGGCCTGTTCACACCGGGACGAATTCCGCGCGCGATATTCGCCGACGTTTAACGCCTCGTGACTAAACAAAGGGCGCCAATGTGAGTGTGCACACCGACGCGAAAAACGCCACGCGTAAAAGAGTCATTTTTTAAAAAACGCTTCGGGTTCGTTTTTTTGGTTTGACGCACCGCGTCAAAAACTATACGACCAATGAGAATGGCACTTTTGCACACGTGTCTGGAGCTTCTGAAGTTACAGTAAAACACAACTTGGGGGCGCTCAAACACAAAACTGTCTTGCTGTGAGCACACATACGTAACGGCGAAGAAGATATACGCCAAGTAGCGTCTACACTGCCGGGAAGAAATAAGACGAAGAAGATGCAAGGCAAGATGAATGTAGAGTTGCTGGTCTCGTTGGTGTCGGAACACAAAGAACTATATGACAAACGTGACAGCGATTACAAAAATCTTGATAAAAGAGAACTGTTATGGAGTGGTATTGCACAGCAAATGGGCCTTGATGGTGAGTTTCATTTAATTTAATTGTCTTTCATGTACGTTCCTACAAACGTTTGACAATCGCCATCGTTTGTGTGCTGTAGTGGAGGAGGTAAAACACAAATGGAAAAGCCTGCGAGATACATATACACGAAAAAAGCGCGAAGATGATTGCCGAAGTGGACAGGCTGCTAAAAACAAGAAGACGTGGAAATTTATGAAGGTCATGGAGTTCCTCGCAACATCAACTGAATTTCGAAGGTAATATTATTAGAACATTACAATACATAGCTGTGTGAGCTCTGCTATAATGCATTGACATTAAACATTGATTAACATGATATCATTGCATGTTCCCTGTTCACCATGCGATCACACCTCTAGTTCAATATATTAGTTTATGTTCTGTGTATAGGTAACCTCTGCTGAAATTTTGTTGCCTGACATATGGTACATTAAAATTTGTATGAATCTAAACTAAATTAGTAATTAAACATTAACCCTCTGGGGACGGATTAGGCGGTACCGCCCAAAATGGCATACTTTTACAAATGTGTAGTTATCTCAAAAACTATTAATGCTAGAGAGATGCGTTTTTTTTTTTTTTTGCCGTCTTCCTCAGATTCCGCTGAAAACAGCGGTGTCCAGTTTGTATATTAAACACTTCCCTTATTGCGCAATACCACTGCGTAAACAGGCCAATGAAAACGATTGTGCTAGGCAGATTCAACACGCAACAGCCAATGGAAAAATTGCCGCTGGGAGGAGTCTTTTTCTAACCCAATCAGAGGAAGGTTATGTCTTCTAGCGATTCAGAGGACTCTGTAGCTCTGCTGTAGCCTTGTAAAAGCTGGCTGGACTAAAGTAAAAGACATGTTATCAATAAGCGTTCAGAGAATCAGCATCAGGGTGGATAAAGCAGAACGCGATCGGAGTGTTACAGAGAGCGATCGGAGTATTAGCGAGCACAAAAAGCTAAATTCGAGCGATCGGAGAATCAGCATCACGTGGAGAAAGCAGAAAGTGATCGGAGTGTTAGCGAGCACAAAGAGATAAATTCGAGAGTGATACAGCATTATTACAGAATTGTTTTATCAAAATGGCAAGCAGTAAAAGATTTACGGCAGAACAAGCTCTGGAACAATTACTGGAAAGGCCTGGAGAGGCGTTTCTTTGCTCACTGGCATGCCTAGGACTGTTTTTAAAAAAAGTTAATTATTTAATTGTTCTTTACACATTTGATTAAACAATAACACATTTCTGTCAAGCAAAGAGTTTGAAAAAATATATTTTCTTTGTTCAAAAACTGTTCTATATTGTGTGTTTTTCAGTAATAAATGACAAAAATCTAATTTTCGTTTTTGAAATTCTCTAGTTTATTGTAAAATTTTTCACTCATACTTCCTTTATATAAACATATTGCATGCATGCTTATGGTAGCTTAGGGTCTTCTGAATCCATAGATACCAAACACAGGGTGTTTCATCTCCTTTACATATGATTTATAAGCCCAAATATAAAAATAGAGAAAACAGACCAAAAAGGGCTTAGTCCCAAAAATAAAAAAAACGCCTAGGACTGTTTGTAAATAAAGTTAATTATTTAATTGATCTTTACACATTTGATTGAACATTAACCCATTTCTGTCAAGCAAAGAGTTTGAAAAATATATTTTTGGGTCAAAAACTTTTAACTATTGTTGTGTGAGGTAGGATTTTCAGTAATAAATGACAAAAATCTCATTTTCGTCTTTGAAATTCTCTAGTTTATTGTACAATTTTTCACTCATACTTCCTTTATAGACATATTGCATGCATGCTTATGGTAGCTTAGGGTCTTCTGAATACATTGATACCAAATACATGGTGGTCCATCCTCATTACATATGGTTTATAAGCCGAAATGTAAAAATAGAGAAAACGGACCAAAAAGGGCTTAGTCCCCTAAGGGTTAAGCTCTGGAGTATTTTGTCAAGATGGGTATGAAGTGTGGCATGGCCCACAGTGTGAGTTATTGTTTCTGATGTAAACTGAATTTGTCTTTACAGTGTTCACAGCAATATTTCTCCTGAAAATATGAATGAAGGGGTTGAGCAAGTGGTGGTTCAAAAAGAAGTCAGCGACAGAGAAGAAGCATCAGCAAGCACGTCTCCAGGATCATCCTTCTCCAGCCCAACTGTGACCAGGTCTACTTTCAACAAAAGAAAACGGCCAGAGACACCAGACTTGTTGGACCGGTACCTTTTATCCAAAGAAGCCAGGGAAAGTGAGAAAGAGGAACGCAGAAGAGAGAAAGAGGAGCGCAGAGAGCAACGAAGAGAGCAACAAAATGATGAAAATTACTTGTTTGCTCTTGGCTTGATACCAGCACTAAGGAGATTGTCCCCAGCCGTACAGTCTTCAGTCAAATTAAAAATACATCAGCTGTTGCATGATGCTGAGTTTGGCCAGGCCTCTTCTGCTTTTTTTTCCACAGCAGTCACCGGTGTCCTACCATCAGGTCCCCCCACAGACCCCAACAAACTATGGCTGCTCTACAACTTCTTGGCTACCCTAATAGATGTTTACTGTATACATTTTAATTCTGTATTTTTTTTGTTTGTTTTTTTACATTCAAGAAATTTAGTTGAAAATGGCCGTTTCATAAATGTTTATTTGCACT
Source organism: Carassius auratus (assembly GCF_003368295.1). Lineage (NCBI taxonomy): Eukaryota > Metazoa > Chordata > Actinopteri > Cypriniformes > Cyprinidae > Carassius > Carassius auratus. Next base: position 18,626 of record NW_020524528.1, read on the forward strand.
ATTGTTCACTTGCACTACAGTCATTGTGACTTATTTGCACAACCTTTTCTGACGCCCTTTTTTACTTTATGTTTGTGATTGTTATTGCAACTTGTAGTTCATTAAAAAATGTTTCATTTTTCCAAAAGAAATTGTGCATAAGTGACTTGAAAGTAATGTAACATATTTTGGGATTTGGCATATATTTGTACATAAGTATTCTTGACCTCTTATTGAAATAGCTATGTGGCTAATTATGGAGTCACTGCATTTATAGGCAACAGTTATCAATCTACAGGAACATAACCATTTTGGGCACAGCATTGTGCAGGGAATGAGAACATTTTAAAGAAAATGCTAGTAAAAATGTTTATTAAAAATACACATTTTCAAAAATACAACTTACATTTAGTTGTAAATAAGTATATGTTGAAGTGACCAAATACTTTACTTTTTGCAAAAAAAAACTATGCTTTAACTTTGATAGAACATGTTATATCAAAAATATTTAATTTGCTGTGGTGAGTGCTGCCATATTAATTAATGAAGAATCAGATGCAATAGATTTGATAGTGTATTCAAGTTCACAGAAATTGTATATATACACATACACTAGCAGTTTTCTCAATGGAAAATGTAATTAAAATGGCTCAAATTTATAGGTTGATATTATCTGTTCCCCAGAGCATGGTTCACATGGTCATACTGCCAAGCAACTTCTCCTGCTGGTGAGTTGAAGTACTCTTTGTACAGTTCTCGGACATTTTGGGCCTCCACAGATGCCCGCTGCCCCCTACAATGTTCAAAGCCTTGTAGTGGTTGCTCACAATCATGGTCATCCTCTGTGGCACGATTCTGGTCATTTCCGTTCGGGCGCAAATAATTGCACAACGCACAAGCAGCTTTGACAACTTTGTCAACAACACTTGGTTGAACCTGTAAAGTTCTTTGGAAAACCCGGAAGCGTTGACTGAGGATGCCAAATACATTTTCAGAGATGCGCCGTGCCCGAGACAAACGATAATTGAAAATTCTCTTGTCTGTGGGGAGGCGGCGTCCAGGGTATGGCCGGAGGAGATATGGTTTCAGCGGAAAAGCTTCATCCGCCACAATGACATGGTTAACTTTTCCCAGCTCAGGAGCACCTGGAAGTTCACTTGGTGGGGGAACATTCAGAGTTCCATTTCTGAGTGCCTTTCCCAGTACAGAATTGGCAAAGATTCCTCCATCACTGTTGCTGCCATAGCTCCCCACATCAACCACCAGGAAGCGGTAATCTGCATCAACTAAGGCCAGCAATACAACGGAGAATGTACCTTTATAATTAAAGTATAGAGAACCAGAGTTTGCAGGGGCCTGGATGAATATGTGTTTCCCATCCATGGCTCCCAAGCAGTTAGGGAAATTCCATCTTTCATGGAATCTCCTGGCTGTACTCCTCCACATCTCTTCAGTAGGCACTGGCAAATGTTCATCTCTGAGGCAGTGCCACAATGCATCACAGGTTTCACTCACTATCGAAGCCACAGTTGACACACCAAGTCGAAAGCTGAACGCAATAGAGCGGTACGAGTCCCCAGTGCTTAGAAAACTGAAATAGAAATACTAATTTTTAACAACGCTCCACATATGTTTTTACAACATTCTTTGAAGTGAAGAATTATGTAAACGAACTCACCGTAAACACACGGCCAAACGCTGTTCTGGGTCGATTGGTTTACGGTAGTGTGTCTGTTCTTTCGTCAGCAAGGGAGCCAGTTGTTGAAGTAAATTTTCGAACTCACTGACGGACATTCTAAAATACCCCCGAAAACGCTCATGATACATTTTCAGCTCTTGTACCAGTCGATAAAACTCCCCATGTTCTTCTCTTCTCGTAACTATGGGATGTACCCAAAATCGGCGTCTTTTCCGGCGTCTTTCCTCATTCAACAGAACAATAATTTCTTCATCGCTGGAACTGGAGCTAGAGTTACTGGTGCTTGAAATATTCATGTTTTCTTTGTATGATTCTGACAAGCGCGTAAATACTTGCACTCTTCTTCTGAGTGAAAAGCGAGTTTAAGAAGCGTAAAGTTGCGCAGCGCGACCTTGTGTACAGGGGTATTTCTGTTTTACATTAAGCGCCATCTAATGTCAGGGAATGAATTTGCATGTTCACTCGGCTCATCGTCAGCGAAAATCGCTTGGGTGTGAACACAAAAAACGTGTTGGAAAACGCTGGCGAATAACGCGCGCCGATATTCGTCCCGGTGTGTACGGCCCTTAAGGCTATCACAATAACAGAGCTGCTACACTGTAGTAGTGGAGAGTTAATGCAACAATCCACGACATAAAACCTGCGAATTTACCCTCAGACATCAGCGCACGCAGTAGAATAGCCCTTAATGTGAGGCATTCTCAGTCCCCCATTTCCATCAGGCTCTCATGACTGCAGAATTGCCGCGGACTGCAAGTTATCAAGAGGCACTAATTTCACATTAAAGACCATTGACTGCAGTGGCTTGATTCGAGGGTTTGCGACAATTAACACAATCAGAATCGGAGCCCAGATCGTTTACCTTGACTCCGTAATTATTTTTTGGCCGCGCGCGCTATAGACTACATTCGCAAAATTGCACACGGTGTCAAAAACCGAGAAGAGAGAGGATGCAGCGCGTTTTCATAAAGACAGTCTCCAAACACACACAGAATAATGAAATACAAAAAGAATACAGTGAGAATATATTAAACTGCTTATCAATCCCGATTTTAAACTGTTTGCCTTTATGTTGTAGTACCTTTTAAAATTCACACTGACTAATAGATTAATACTGATAGGGATAAATAAAATAAATAGACTATATTCTGTGTGCATGATCAGAAACTTGAACGAAATAAACTAATTCTGCAACTTTTTAGAAGCTGTTAAATTTCTTTTTAACACCAGTAAAACGTAACAGCACCATATATAGCCTACTTTCCTTAAAAGTGAAAATTCACAGCGTTATAAACTAGTAGTAAAATGTATATGTCATAAAAACAAAAGGGTATCTCATCTATTTTACGTTAAATAGATGCCAGAGCCATCAGTGACCCTATTAAGCTCTTTCTGTAAAAAAATTGAGCAACATGCAGAAATCTGTCTATCAGAAAGTCTAGTTCCGATCAACTTAAAGCAAAATAGTTTAGTTAAAATAGTACATTGTATAGACACAAAACAATTATAAATGGATGAAACGAGACTAAATTTCCAGTTCTTTCAATTTCACTTTAGACATTACAGGTGCACCCATCAGTTGAAATCCCGTCTATCGCGAGATTACCCTAGTGGTCATGTGACTGAGACAAATGGAAAATAAGGACAACAGAAAACTGTGCTGAGTCACAATTGTTAACGAAATTTACATTTGTATCAGTATGCTTATTTGCTGAATGGGATGTTACTTTCGTTGCCGTTGCTAACTGCTCTTTTTCGCCATTTGAAATTAGTGGCTATAGTTCACTAAAGCTGCCATCAGCAGTCATGCCTGTATAACAGAACAGCTCTCTGGGATCAGTTTTTATCTACATTTCCAAAAGGCTTTGAAGTCAACGAGGATTGTACTGAACTGCTTCGTATCTATTGTGAACGCTACGTGACTTTGGCGAACTGCCTCGTGACTTATGCACGACCTGTCAAAGTCTGTCAGAACTGTTACACCGGCTTCAACAGTCTGGAGGACATTTAGAAAAGCATATCATTTGACAAAGTAGGTGCTCATCCCAAGTCTAACACTAAAGTGCCTATAAATGTTCTTGCGTATTTTGAAGAATTACACGAGTCACATGCACTCATGTCTCGTGATTTTGTGTGTTCACTGTTTCACCCTGGTTTCACCAAGCCCGACTCACTTTGACAATGGAATATTTTAGTATGCTTAAACAGATATTTTAAGTTATTATAAAATAAACCAAGTCTATTTAAATAGTTACACATCAGTAGGCCTATAATATTCTCATTGTACCTTTTAAAACAAACGAACAAAAAAAGCTTAAGATGTCAATATGTACTGTATGTTTTTTTTTGACATTGTACAAGTTGTTTTTATTAAATCTGACGCAAAAGGTAAACTTTTTAAAATTGTCTTAACATTATCTGAAAGTTGAATAAATACTTTTTTTTTTCAGTGATGTACGGTTTGTTAGGATAGGACACTATTTGGCTAACATAGGGGAAGATACTATTTGGCTAAGATGGGGAAGTTTTGGCCTAGTGGTTAGAGTTTGACTCCTAACCCTAGGGTTGTGGGTTCAAATCTTGGGCTGGCAATACCACGACTTGGTGCCCTTGAGCAAGGCACCAAATCCCCAGCTGCGCCACAGCATAAATAGCTGCCCACTGCTCTGGGTGTGTGTGTGTGTTCACTGCTCTGTGTGTGTGCACTTTGGATGGGTTAAATGCAGAGCACGAATTCTGAGTATGGGTCACCATACTTGGCTGAATGTGACGTCACTTATTATTTTTACAAATATTTGAAAATCTGGAATCTGAATCTAAATATTGAGAAAATCACCTTTAAAGTTGTCCAAAAGAAGTCTTTAGCATTGCATATTACTAATCAAAAATTAAGTTTTTATATATTTAAGGTAAGACATTTTCAAAACATCTTCATGGAACATGATCTTAACTTTATATCCTGTTATTTTTGGCAGTAAAAAAAAAATCTATAATTTTAACCTATATTGTTTGCTATTGCTACAAATATACCAGTGACTTAAGGCTGGTTTTGTGGTCCAGGGTCACAAATCAGTTATGGACTGCAGCTGTAGAAGTTAATTGCAAAATACTTTATGACTTGTCATTATGTGTAGTCCTCATAGTCTGCCTCTGGAAATGTCAGTTGCCATGACAGCCATGACATGTTTTCTGATAGGTTGATACTGCTCTATACCCTCTTCATCGAATTAGATGAGATCTGGACATCAGCAGAATGCAAGCTTAAGTAACATAGCCTTAAATTTTGTAGGTTCAATTAAAACAGGTATTAGACTGCATGATTCCCTTAAGCATTTTCACTCTTAACCACTTGTTGCAGTATGAAGAAATTGTGTCTGTTTTATGATTTGTTTTTATTTAGTTATGATTATTTAGAGAATAATTCTAATATTTTTTGCATGTTAGAATGCCTGAATGAAGATCAAGATGCTCTTTCCAATGATACTCTTCACTTCATAGCCACTCAGAATCAGTCATTCTCCTGCTTTGAACCATATCAGGTAAAATCAAATGGCTCATATAGGTACGAGCTTGGTTAAAAGAGATTACTTGAGTTTGAGAGTATGCTGTTCTCTTAATAGAGGAACCACACTGAACTGTGTAAAGACTGAAAAGCCTCATATACAAAAGGTTGAACGAGGTATATGGTAGAATGGAGAAAAACCAAATGCTCTGCATTGATTTAGAAGATGCAGTGAGTTTGCACTAATATACACAAACCCTGTTATTGGATTTAAACACAGTCCTAAGTTATGATAAAATTAGGATTTATGATATGGGATTCTGGGAGAATTGTAAAACAGCACCCTCTATAGTCCTACATCTGTGCAAACTAAAGGGTGGAATACAGGATATGACTTATGTAAAAAATAAATAAATTCCTTGAATTTGACAGATGCATTGACCATAGTTGCCAAAGTCAGAGCTAGTCTTCAGATTTTGGCCAGTTTGAGTTGTTATGAGGGGCATAGCTTTTTTGAGCCTTAGAGTATTTATCCAAATGGAGAATATCAAACATATTTTACAAGCTGTTCAGATTTGAAATTTAGCAATGCATCGCTTTGCTCACCAGTGGATCCTCATTAGTGAATGGGTGGCGTCAGATGAGAGTCCAAACAGCTGGTAAAAAAATCACAATAATCTACAAGAAATCCACATGACTCTGTCCATCAGTTAACGTCTTGTGAAGCCAAAGGGTGCATGTCCATAATACATATTAACGCTTCCTCCAGTAAAAAAAAATCCAGCAACATATTTGTTTAGAATTGTTTGGGACTTCTTTATTTAATTGTTTTTTTTTTTACTTGTATTTGATTTGTGCATATTTGTGCATAGAGAATTCATATTTTAGCCAGAAACAATAGTTTGAAATTAAGTAAGTCATAATGTTAGATTGGTTTCTTACAAAAATGCAGCTTTTCACAGGACATTAATTAGTGGGGTCTGAAGTTATGTGGATTACTTGTGGATAATGGTAATGCTTTTATTAGTGGTTTTGACTCATTCTGACAGCACCCATTCACTGCAGAAGATCCATTGGTGATCAAGTGATGGCAATTTTTTTTTTTTTGGATGAACTATTCTATTAAAAGTGGTGTAGTGTATTCCAGACTTTACAGACGGTAGGAACACCACTTATTGGTTTTATTTCCAGGAAATGTATTAAAATCCATTATAAAATGTACATCTAAAATGCATTTTCCTTTGGATAAAATCATAGAACTATCTACTAAACACATTCTTTTTGTTTTGTTTTTGTTGGTACAATGTATTTGTATTTTCTATTTTTTTTTTTTTTTTTTTTTTTTACCACCATTCATCTTAAATGGCTTATATAGCTTCCTCTTAATTGAACTACAGTACTTTTGTTTTTTCTTCTGTTTTTGCTAAAGTTTTGTTGGTACAGTGTGAACCAGCCTTAATGGTAGCAGATTATGATAGAACTATCAGAATTGTGGTATCAATACCTTGCTTATTTATCAGATGAATATGACACAGCACCTGTGGAGTACAAACTTTAGCTGCTTTTTGCCTCGGGAGGAGACGGTGCCTGTCATCGCAGTGTCCAGCTTCATGCTCTTCCTCCCCATCATCTTTTACTTAAGCAGCTTCCTGCACTCAGAACAAAGAAGCGCAAGCTTATACACCGTAAATAACTTGCCTAGCCTTGCAAATTGTGTCTTTAGAAAGTTTAAGGAAAGGGCCAAGGTCTTTGATAGTGTTAATTGTGCATGCTTGATCCTTACTGCTTTAGATTTCATGGTAAATGACTTTCAGACAGTATTTAACCAAGCGGTCTTGAAAACTACTAATTTTAGCATCTGTCAAAACTGACAAAGTGTGTTTTTAATGCTCTAAGCAAGTCTCTGACTTCAATGTTAAACTGTGCATTGATTATTCTGTTGCATCTGTTGCCAGTTTAGTTCAAATCTATTCTCTCATCCTGATCCACAGCCAAAAGAGTCGAGTCTAGCAGCAGCCTAATGAATATCCAAGACAAATTCAGCTGAGTGGAGATGAGGCAAGGAGGGGAAGAGAGGACAGTGATTCTTTGGTTCATCACTCCTTCTAAACCAACAGGCACTTTCAGTATGGACAGGTAGGGTTCACATCTTCTTCTGGACTCCAAGCACATCAAAGAATTTATGATTTCCTATTTAAATCAGATTTTTTTTTTTTTTTTTTTTTTGCACGATTTGTAATTTGCACTTTGAAATACGGCAGTTGCAAGTATTACTGATACTTCTACTGATTTTCTCAGAGGATCAGTGATGATTTCAATAATTATAGTGGATGCTAGTATATTATTATTATAAATTGTATAAAGGAATTTTATCTTGTACATTAGAATATTTATGCTGCATTTTTACTGCACTAACAGACCATGGTACATTTTATATTCTCTATTTTCCTAGGTGATAACAAATGTACAGTCACACACACACACACACACACACAGTACATGGCTGTGGTGCCATTTCTGGAAGCACTCCATGTGCATTAGAGAAAGATCTTGTAGCAAATACTTTATTCAGGGTCAAAGGTGTATGCAGTGAGTAGAGGAGAAAAGTAAAGGACGGAAGAGGCAACATGAAGCCTTTTAAGCTGGTCCATGTGCCTGTTTACCTCTTTTTTGTTTAACAATGGATTTGCCATAGTCTTCTCTCATTGAGTGGTTATAAACTAAACTGTCATATATTTAATGAACACACAAATTATTCTGAAAAAGATAGACATGGAATAGGAAAGCTTAATTAATGGTGATGCATCAAAGAGATCTTTCATTTTCTGAACTCAGATGTGACCATAGCATTAAGTACAGTATTATTTTTATTCTCTGAATGCAGTAAGGTTTATTCATAGGATATTTGCATACTTCTTAAGTTGCAAAATTGTTTTCAATTCAGAAAGCTTCCTCATACCTTTGTTTTAATTGTACTTGAATCCTAAATTCTTCCTTGTTGCTGTTGACAGGCTTGTTGTTTTCAGGGTTATGTGGACTTTCCATGGATTGCAAAGCACCTGCTTCTCAAGTCATTAGCAGCTAATCTAAATGTAGGATAAAGTTACTTGGCCGATTAATCGTAACAACAATCCGTTAAGCTGCATTGGCTTTTTGGTCTTATGGAGCCAAGCCAATGCCTATCACACTGCCTGTTAAGCGCATTTCACTTGATTTATCCCGTCATATGATCGTACAGGAAGATATGGGGCAAAATAGCCTTTTCATTGTGGCTCATGAGTTCAATGTCTAACAAGAATGACAGCTTTCATCCCTGAAATGCCAGATCTGTTGGTGAAAGTCATTACTCCTGACCTGACTGCCAAATGCAGAAACCAGGTGAATTTTAAGGCCACGTGTTCATAGAACTGAAGCAAAACCTGAAATACCTTTTGAGATGTATGACCCGAGCCTTACTTTACCTGACAAGAACCTTAGAGAGGATGAGGGGGGACTGGTGGGGGGGTGAGATTATCCATCATCACATTTTGCCTTGGTAAAATCGGAGCAGTGACTTTGGACCTTATGCAGTGAGCCCATTATGAAATATCCCTGAGCCTGAAACTCAGCAAGGTTTGATCCAAACAAACCTTCAAAGTAGCTGCTGCATTGTTTAAATATTGCCATTAGGATTTTGGATGACTTGTTATTATAAATCATTTCTGTGTGTTGATTAATGATTGCTTTGTGCTCTTTTGTAAAAATTTGCATACTAACAAAAGTCTGATTTTATTTTCACTTTGTAAGGCTGTAATTTTATACGAATAATAAGAGATCTCATTCTAAAAGTGTTTCATTTATTGTATATTTATTTCCATATGTATTGTTTATTTATTATGTTTATA
>NW_020524529.1:0-41103 GCF_003368295.1 Carassius auratus
ATCTGCTAAATGCAGGAATTTTAAAGCCTGATGACTAAATGATCCAGCAATGATCCAAAGAGCATCTTGTGTTTACTGGATTGAAAACACCTGTCTTACTAAGGACTTCACTTGATCAGTTTATTTGATTTTTGAGAACCCAACGGATAACTTGCACCACATTTAAGTGTCAAGTTGAAAATAGTTCTTAGCTTTTACAAACCCATTTTAGGAATTCTGTGTTCTGTTCCATTCAGCTGCACCCTGTTTCCAAAGAGAGCCTTGAGGGATGTACTGTAGTTGCCACTGACTGAAAGTTAGTGTTCACAGAATTGACGCAAATTGTTGTCTGACAATCAGACAACAAAGGTGCACCGTGAGGCCCCTTTTTGGCACATCTTTGTGTAGTTGTTAAAAGATTTTGCTAGTTTTTATGATTAAGCATGACACGTTCAAGTGCTAGGGTACTCATGCCCATTCTCAGTATGTAATATATGACATTATAGAGGAAATATTTTTCGCATGTCCTCTCTCTGTCATTCCCTCAGGGTGCGCAGCAGTCCTCTGAAGCAGTCTCCAGGGTATCAGGTGGAGCTGGTGGTACAGCTGGTGTGGGTCAGTGGAGAGCCACCCCAGCAGATCAGCAGCTTGGCCATCAACTCCAGCTATGGCTTGTGAGTTACTTGAATATTTGAAGACTTGTTTTAAATTTTTTGTCAGGTGGCTCGGAACATGCAGCAGACTGTCAGGAGTGTTTATGAAAGCACAATATTTGCTTAGTTCTTTAGTTATATTAAAATATTTTACAATATTAACATACATTTTAATACATATATCAATATTTTCAATAAATAGCAACACCTATTTTGGTTTGTTCCTCACACAAAATTATTGTAAGGCTTAATAAAACTTGGCATACACAATCCTTCAAAGTTGGGGTCTGTATTTTGTAACGTTTTGAAGAAAGTTACAAATGCTTACCATCTGTGCATTTATTTGATCGAAAATACAGTTAATATTACAGTATTATACAGTAATACAATACATTATTATTATTATTTTTTTATAAATTGCTTACTCCAATCTTCATTGTCACATGATTCTTCAGAAATCATTCTAATATGCTGATTTGGCATTATTAAGGTATTACCATACCAGTATAAACCATTTTTTCCCCCTCAGAATTCAAAATAGGAAGTAATATAGAATAAAGTGGATAGAATAAAATGTCTTTACTGTAACTTTTGAATATGTGTACAAATGATAAATCATTGTGTGCATAAATTATATTAATTTGATCTAATAATCACTATACCAGCACTAAACCAGCATAAACCAAAAATCCTTCGAATTTGTTGACAAAGCACTCGCTGTCTTTTGTGTTTGTGTGTAACATAGGGTGGTGTTTGGCAATAGCAATGGCCTGGCAGTAGTGGATTACTTACAGAAGACTGTTCTGTTGAATCTGGGAACTGTGGAATTGTACGGCTCTAATGATCCGTATCAGAGACAACTGCGATCTCCCCGCAAGAGCCGACAGCCCTTCTGGAGGTCTGATATGCACACAAACATATTTTTCATCTATAATAGACACAGCACATATATATGAACGCAGTGAGCCTTTTTTTAACAGCACATCATTGGCAGGACATGCAGCTGTGCAACGAGGGGATACAACAGTGTGTCCCCTCCTGGTGGATGGCACAATTGCAGCTAAACACATGCTAGTAAGGAAGAGATGATTGCTGGGACTTGGCAATGGGATTGGTTGTTAGATTATCTGGTGTGTATGTGCGGGGGGTAATGAGTGATATTTAGCGGGGGGCTGGGATCTGTCGGATATGCGCACAGGGAGAGTGCTGATCAGAGCAGCTGGGTTCAGCTCCTGTCTGCCCATCTGCCTCTCAACTCCAAGATCAGAGCAAAGGCTACACACTGCACCTCACACTAATGTGTATAGGCAGTTGTACTGTCTAAAATACATCTTAGACTACTTTTACACAAGGTAGCGGATACTAGCACACTTTACACGTTTTCTATAGTGTGACGATCATGTTTCTCTTCTTCTCAACAGGGCTTTGTGACATTAACGAGGGCTCAGCCACCTCAGAGGATCGCTGCAAATCCCCCACCTCAGGTAAAACACCCCTCGGAGCATGATACAATCCATACTGCCTCCTGCCACCATCATACTGATTAGTCCTGACACTGGAGTCTGCTGAAACACAGATGATATGAGCTCCACAGGGGGGCATTTTAGCATTTCAACCGATTCCTCTGCACAGGACTACAGGGATAGTTCACCTAAAAATGAAAATGATGTCATTATTTACTCATTGTCATGTTGTTTGAAACCAGCATTGACTAGATTTCTTCTTGGAAAAGAACTACAACCCTACACTGCTGGTCAAAGGTTTGGGGTCAGTGAGAATTAATTTTTTTTTTTCAGCAATGATGCACTCAATTTATCAGAAGTGACAGTTACATTGTTACAGACGATTTCTATTTTCCGCTGACAATAATAAGAAATGTTACTTAAGCATCAAATAGGCATATTAGATTTATTTTTAAAGGGTCATGTGATGTTGAAGACTGAAGTAATGGCTGCTGAAAATTCAGCTTTTCCATCTCAGTAATTGCATTTTTAAATTGTAAAATATAAAACAGTTATTTTAAAACGTAAACAAAAATATTTCAAAAAATTATCGGGAAACTGTTCTATTTTTTTTTAATCAAATAAATACAGCCAAGTGGAGACTTCTTTAAAAATATTTGAAATATTTTTAAATAATAAAACGGACCCTTAAACCTTTTGAACAGTGTATGTCAGGTTTTCTGAAGCCTTTACAGTAGTTTTGTGTGGGGCTCAAATCAACATTGAAATTATTTACTGAAAATCTTGACATCCCTTCATGAGTTTTCATTAACTTAATTGATCCATTTCACAAAACCAGCCTGAATTATGTTTACAACATGAGGGTGAGTACATAATGATTTTTTGAGTGCTTCTTTTAAGATTCATCACTAATTAATCAAAAATCATGTATACACATGTGTGGATTTATTTTGTTATTCTCTCAGTATTAAACAACACTCTGCTGAAAATAGTTGGCAGTGTTAACGGTACACCTTACGTAACATCCTAAAACTTGTGCTTGTGTCTGTGGAGGAGAACAAAAGTTCACAAAGGTCACAGATGACTGATGAAGGCTGGCAGTGTGATGAATGGTAATGGTGACTGACATCATGACAGCTTGCTCGCGCCTGATGGGAGAATAGTGGTGAAACATCTGGGCTAGAAGCAAGTCATAGGTTCAAACCCCTGAAGGGGTGATTCATGACCTGAGGAGCAGCACCATTGTTCCCTTCAGCAAAACGGTCTCTGTTTCAAAGCATCTGCTAAAGTAAACATCCACAGCAATCATAAAGACCACACTGGATGAATTGTGAGGAAGTGGTGTCTGAAATTATATGTGCAAATGAGTCAAAAACGTAGCAGCTGCTTAGACTCTGAGCAAGACTCAGTTGTTTCTGTGGGCGAAAAGGACACATTAAATCTAAATTTACTAGACAACCAAAGCTTGTAAATGCACTGTAAAGCACAGCACTCTTAGTTGAGAGTTCCTTTAGACTGTGGTTAATAAGGTATTGATTGCTTTCAGATACTGTCACTGAATTGTGTAACCAAATAATTAATCCCAGATGTGTCACATAAAGGTTTTACTTTTATGTTTTAGATTCATGTTATGCAAATAACACTTTCCCAGGGATGCTTTTTTTTTTCCTCCAGATTCTTAACCTTTGCTATAATATCACGTCTTCCTCTGGGGCGGGAAAAAAGAACATTATTTAGCCATCATTATTCAAATTTGCATTGTTTTTGTGGATAGAATGCAAATATAAAATGCTAAAATATTCAAGGTTAAAACACAGATAGGACAAGGTAATCTTAAAGCATTTGCATTCTCTTTCTTTAGTTCATTTAGCGCAGCTGAAGGTGGCTTGATAAGCTGCATACAACCAAAAAATAACTCCTTCTAGAAAGAGCGTGACATTCACACTCGGAGAGCGGGGCAGATCTCAAAATAGAGATAAGATTTGCTCCGAAAGGTCAGAGCAGAATGAGAATGTATTTCCAGTTGGAGCACAGACCTCTGCAGCCGTTCTCTCAGCAAGTGGTTTGATCAAATATTGACTGAAGGTCGCTGTAATTATTGTGCAAATACACTAGCGGTAACACCACGACATGGGCAGATACAGAACAAATGATTGCAACTGCCACAGAAAGCCAAACCAAACGCACAACAAACAAAACAACCCGGGTCGATACATAATCTTTCACGTTGCGCTGTATGTTGCTCGCAAAAAACCTAAATATCTCTAACTGCTCATATGCTTTACTTCCTCCCAAAAAGTCTTTATGTCAAACCATCAGCAATTCTACAATGGAGGAGGGAGAGGAGGTAAGGTTGGATGACGGCGTAGAAGAGGTTCCACTGGTTTTGTTCAGCCACACTGTCTCTGTCTCTATGTATGAACAAAACAGAGGAAGCAGCTGTTCTCAGAAATAGTTACTTGAATAACCCTGATGGAAATTCCCTCTGCATGCTACGTTCATGTAGCACGCATGTGACATGGTGAAATGTGCTTGTGGTGATTTGCTTGAGGCGTTTCTCTTTGGCCACACTGATGGCTACGTCCTATAATTGTCTGTCTGTAGGAATGAAGGTTTTGGGTTTGTCGTCTTCCTGTACTTCATGTCTCTTTATGTCCGTACATCTCTGCACAGGATTTTGAACAATACACATTTATTTAGATGGATTGCATCCAGCAGTGGTATTCACTTATGTATGCTTTTTTTTTTGTGGAGTTCTATTAGGAAACAGAACATGTAGTTTTAGGTATTTGTCCATTTAGGTTTCTTTAGTTGTTCTTATATAAACTTATATAAAGCTGTGAACCCTGTTTTTGTTTTGTTGCTCTCTTAATGAATTTTTTGTTGTTGTTGTTTTTTTTGACTGCTGAGCTCATTACCACTGAAAAACAAAACAAAACAAGAAACACTTTAAATCACAATTTTGTCCACTTAAAATATCTTAACATCTTTAAAAGGAAATAAATGCATTTAATTGAGAAGCAAAACTTTTCAAGATATATAAAACAAAAATACTATAAACTAAATAGCGCTATCATTAATTTAATTTGTATTCAGTTAATCAACGAACATAAAAATTGTAAAAAAAATCGAATAAAAATATATCTAAAACTGTAACGTACACTGGAAAATAGTAATAAATTACAAACAAAATGTTCTAATTCAGTTTTGTCTCTCAAGTACATTTATCTTGTTTTAAGAATGTTTAGATATTTTTGCTAACAAAACAAGGTCACGTGTTCTCTGCTAGTTTATTTATGAAAGATAACAGATAAGTCAACATACAGTATGCCTAAGCCGCAAGGGTATACATATATTATACAAAATGTACGAACTCATCCATATAAGCCATAATGTCTAGTTTGTATTCTCCTATGTGGTGCATGCTTGTGGCATGGGCTGCTGAGAATGATTGTTTTGTCTGTTCTGATGTTAATTCTTTTCCTTTCAGGGCTTTGTGTGACCAAATTACACCCATTTACATCCCAGTACTGTTTGTCCAGCAGCATGTTTGTCTCCGACTCGCTGAAAAATATTGCAGTGTCTCCTTTGTCCTGTTTGAAGCATTTGTGTCCCTCGGGATGATTAAAAAACCCTTTAGCTATGTTGTCTTGGTGTTTTCTCCAGCACAACCCGTTCAAGAATTGCATGGCTTTTACTGAGGCTTCAATGTGTTTGTAAAGAGAGGTGTTCTCTTTTTTCCAGCAAAGATGTCACGGAAATTAAGCTTGCCTACTGAGCTAAAGCCAGACTTGGGTAAGCCTCGACTTTGTGTTCATGCTACACAGCTTTTGAATGTGGAGTCCATCAGCACATTATCAGAAACTGGAGAGTCCACATGCCCATTAGCTTTGAACATCACATGTCAGTTAGCCCAAGAATATGGTTTCTTCTGAATTCCCGAACTTTCAGAGTTTATACCGAGTTTCTGGGATTGAAATGTGTTATGAAAGAAAAGGTCCATTTGAAGCTGATTTTCTTTTGTATTGATTTGTGGGTCTGACATACATATGGGTCATGATTGGTTTATCAAAAGCAGTGTTTTTGAGCGTTTCATAAATGGTACATGTAAGCATGGGCAAAACCACTGCTTCATTTTCATGTACTCATGGTCCTCTGTCAGTCTTTCTAACTTTATCCTGAATAACACAAGTCAGCATTTGCCAGTTCAGCATTTGCTGGTATATTAATTCAGTATAAGATTCAGTTCGGTCATCACTTTCCAGCACGAGTGTTTTTAAGGGGATTCCCTTAAGGAGTACTTTTCTGGAATTGCACTGATTTGAAATGGAAAACAGAGGAGTAGTTTTATGTAAAGATAATAATAATAAAAAAAGATTGTAAAGATTGTCCCCTCGCATATCAATGCCATATATAAACTTCTAAAGGATATCAGTTATTTGTTTTGAATAAGGAAACTTTAAATGTATACAATTGTTCAAATGTTTGGGATCATTAATTTATTTTCTTTCTAAAAAAAAATGTTTTTCATCAAGGATGCATTTAATTGCATTTAATAATCAAAAATGACATTTATAATGATAGTTTTCACAAAAATATTAAGCAGAACAACTTTCTTCAGCACTGATAATATTAAGAAATATAACCATAATTGGGGTTCAAGCACAAAATTGTTTGTGTAGACGGTACAATTATACAATGACCATGTCTCTTTTAAAATGTAATTATCCTTAAGTGCCTCTTTATGGAAGTATTATACTATATACTATATTAAAACAGGCAAATTTAAAATTGGACAGCAACTCATTGAAGACTGACGTAATAGCTGCTTAAAATTTTGCTTACATCACAAAAATAAAGTAAAGCAAATTTTAAATGATTAAAATAGAAAACATACTTTTTAAATTATAACAGTATTTCACAATATAATTGATTTAGCTGTATTTCTGGAGCCAAGTTGAGCTTAAGACACAAACTTAAATGTGAAAATTTTGAACGATAGCATAGGTTATAAATGAGTAGGATTTGTGACCCTGGACCACAAATCCAGTCTTAAGTCGCTAGGGTATATTTGTAGCAGTAGCCAAAAAACATTTTTTTCTCTATGCTAAAAATCATTAGGATATTAAGTAAAGATCATTTTCCATGAAGATATTTTGTAAATTTCCTACTTTAAATATATTAAAACTTAATTTTTGAATAGTTATATGCATTGCTAAGAACTTTATTTGGACAACTTTAAAGGTGATTTTCTCAGTATTCAAATTTTTTTTTCCCGCACCCTCACAATTCAGATTATCAAATAGTTGTATCTCTGCCAAATATTGTCCTATCCTAACAAACCATACATCAATGGAAAGCTGGTTTTGTGGTCCACAGTCACATATTATGTCATAATAATGGACACTACAATTTCATTCTCTGTCACATTCTTCCATTATTTTTATTTATTTGTTTGTATTTAATTTCTAGACTGTACACACCTTGGATAGGATGACCAGACGTCTAGTTTTTCCCAGAATAGTCCCATTTTCAGACCCCTTATTTTACCCCAGATTTATTTTAAAGATGGTCTTCTAATTTACTTTAGAAGATAGTCTTCTAATTTATTTTAGAAGATGGTCCAATATTCAAATAAATTAGGTTGGGTAAAAGGGTCTAAAATATGTAAGTGTTCCAGGAAAATAGGGCATCTGGTCATTCCAATCTTGGGAATACCATTTATTTCCATCACACTGGAGAGACTGCCTCATTTCCCACATCAAAGGTCATTTTCTCGACACTGAATGATATTGTTTTAACTTGTGCATAAACCATGATCACAAAGTGCATATTTAGATCTTTATTCTGCTCAAGACGAAGAGGCTGAAAGTAATCTGTCAATCTGTTAATCTGTTGGCTGTCATCTCAGAGTGGGGGCTTTACTTTTTTGTGTTTTTCTTTCTACTGTCCTACTCTCTGTATGTCCCCCGCGGGGTTCTATACCCCTAGACAACAGGGACAACTCCTTCAGCCGCTCACGGAGCTCCAGTGTGACCAGTATTGACAAGGAAGCACGAGAGGCCGTCACATCTTTCTATTTCTGTGAGACATACAACCGTAAAGCAGATGGCGGACTTACACCTAGTCTGTGGGTTGGCACGTCCTTGGGCACAGTCCTGGCAATTTCCCTCAACATGCCCCCTGCTGGAGAGCAGAGGCTTCTGCAACCAGTCATTGTCTCCCCTTGTGGTAAGTTAGCACATTAGAGGTTTAAAGGAAAAGTTCATCCATAAATGAAAAATTACTGGAAAAGTAACCCAAGATGTAGAAGAGTTTGTTCCTTCATCTAAACAGGTTTGGAGAAATTTAGCATTACTGTACATTGCTTGCTCACCAATGGATGCTCTGCAGTGAATGGGTGCCGTCAGAATGGGATTCCAGACAGTTTATAAAAACCTCACAGTAATCTACAAGTAATCACACAACTCCAGTCCATCGGTTAATGCCTTATAAAGCAAAAAGCTGTGTGTTTATAATAAATTAACTGTCACTTCAAACACAATCATAATGTAAAAAAAAAGGAAAAAGAAGTCCATCCTCTGTTGTCTTCGCATAACAAAATCAGTTGATTTATTAGTGTACAACTGTTTTCACTTCCTGATCTGTGGATATTTCTCTCCTGATTCAGACAAGCTGACCTTTTCTCTGGAGGAAGAGTTATGGTTTATGGACTCATGTTTTGGCCAGAAGCAAAGGTTTAAAGTGAAAGCACTTTAATTATGGTCTTGTGGATTATTGTGATGGTTTTATCATCTGTTTGAACTCTCATTCTGACGGCAGCCATTCATTGCAGAGGATTCATTGGTGAGAAAGTGATGTAATGCTAAATTTCTCTAAATCTGTTCTAGTGAAGTAACAAAGTCATCTACATCTTGGTTGCATTTTTCTTTGGATCAACTATTCCTTTAATTTGAAGGCTAATTTGTTTGACTCTGACATCTCAACCCTCTCTGTACAGGAACTCTTGTCAGGTTGAAGGGCAGCATTCTCCGCATGGCTTTCCTAGATTCTACAGGGTCTCTCTTCCCTTCTGCTTTTGAGCCATGGTATGAACCCAATGCCCCTGCCAACGGAGAGGAGCGGGACAAGGTCCGTAAGAGACGGCCGGTGTCTGTCTCCCCATCCACATCCCAGGAGCTGAATGAAAACCAATATGCTGTGCTGTGCTCTGAGAAACAGGCCAAAGTCATATCCCTGCCCTCTCAGACCTGCGTATTTAAACACAACATCACCGAAACATCTTTTGTGCTGCGGGCAGATGTGGTACAGATAAACACTGGCATTTGTGTGGCCTGCTTCTGTGCCAATGGACACATCATGACCCTCAGGTGAGAGAAGATGCCCTTAACATAAGCCAGATGAGGGTTGATTTAAATGCATTCATTTAAAATAAATAAAAAAAAAATCACTAGCAACTGTGATGTCATTTTAAAAGTGTATAGAATTGATATGACGTAAACAACAAATACAGTATATTGAATGCTAAAAAAAATCCCAACTCAGTCAACCTTTAAAGCTTTGTTTATCTGCAGACTGCCTGGTTATTGTTTCAGTGATGTGAGGAATTGTTTGTAGCCTGATACTGATATACTGTAACACATGCAGTAAATTTGGAAATAATTCTATTTTTAGTACACAATATTGTCGTCTTGCTCCACTGTTCAGCAAAGTCAGAGCCAGGGGGCCTGTTGCTACTGCAACACAGATCTAATCACTGTATTGCTCTCTGAATCGCTTTGGCTTATAAATCTTCAGAGGACAGAAAGGCAGACAAACATCTGTGTGTTTGTCAGTAGGAAGGTCAAAGTTAACCATCCAACATGAAGACCTTGGGGGCATTACTGCAGATATCATCTACAAATGTCCTTAATGTTTGTTTCCTGTAATTTAAAGGCACATTTTGAAGGACAAAATCAGCACTGCCACAGTCTCAGCATTGCAGCTCTTGAATAATAGAGGAGGTGAGAAATCCCAGAGCTGAAGAAATGTCTCACTGTGTCATGCTGTTTCAGTCTGCCAGGGTTGAGGCCACTGCTGGATGTAAATTACCTACCCCTGACAGATATGCGGATAGCGAGAACGTTTTGCTTCACCAACCTCGGCCAGGCCTTGTACCTGACTTCCCCTACTGAGATCCAGAGGATCACCTACAGCCAGGAGGTCTGCGAGAACTTACAGGTGAGCAAAACTGTTCTTCTAGACTCTTCTGTTGCACAGTATTTATGACATCATTGAAGATGATGATGATGATGACGATTTAACTGTGTTACAGGAGATGCTTGGTGAGCTGTTTACTCCGGTGGAGACGCCTGAAGCTCCTAACAGGGGATTCTTTAAGGGTCTGTTCGGAGGAGGAGCACAGTCTCTAGACAGAGAAGAGCTCTGTGAGTTATTTTTTCATTATCTGCATTTTACCCTTAAATGCCTAAAGTATATCAGCAAGAATGATATAGTAGGAATGTAGAACACGAACAGAAAGATGAACATTTAGATGTGGGGAGTCTGGAGATAGCTGGCACACTTTTTACTTCAGTAAATATATTTTTCAGGGTAGATTAAATTATAAAGTCAGATTCTCAATAGGTACAAATTATTTCCCAGTCACAATAAATGTTGTGTTGAAAATCAAAATATAAAATAATTGGTACGTATGCCAGTGTATTTTATTGCGCATGGTGTTTACTTGTTTACCCAACACCTATTACAAAAATATCATTATATTAAATAGTTTACAGATTATTCAGATATAACATGGTTTGAATAAGGCATTTGAATCCAACATAGAAAATTATGTGTTTGAAACATAATTATGTGTTTGAGATAGAATTTTGACAAAAACCTATTACTAATGTTGTTATTTTTTGAGCTTGAATATAAAATGCTTTTTGTTAATTAAAAAATAAATTGATTTAAAACTTTTAAATAATAAATTAATGCTTATATATTTTAAGATCAGTCAGAGCATGTTTCTTTCAGGTGAAACAGCTCAAACTTAGATTTTAGTCTGGGATTATGTTTAAACCTTGTCTGTTAAACCGGAGGGAATATCTTGTTGTAAATAATTACAATAACTGGATTTAAAATGCGTAGTGTAACAATTAATTGAGATTGTACAGTGCATTTATTAGTTGCATTACAAGGCATAATTAATGCATTAAAACTACTTTTATAATGCATTACACATAAAGGCTTTAAGTAAAGTGTTAACATTTTTTTTATAATATATATATATATTTTTTTTTGTTAATAATTTTTTTTTAAGTAAATTTAATAAATATGACAAAAGGACATAACAAAATACACAAGCACATGACAAAAATATATATATATATATATATATATATATATATATATATATATATATATATATATCATACATAGTCATTTGCTTGTGTATTTTGTCATGCGAATTTGTCATATTTATTAAATTTACTAAAAGAAATTTTTTTAACACTATATATAATGCAAAAATAACACTGGTGACAACTAGTCATCTAGCCTAGCTGTTTCCTCTGCCTCTTTGCCATCTAAAGTTCATCTAAGTTCTGCTCTTAAAAATGGCATCTTCACTATGTTGTCATAAGCCAGAGCTAATTTGTGCTACTCATTTGCAGCATTCTTTCCTCCTCTTCTTTTCACACACTGCTTCTCTATTTGTTTTTCAGTCGGCGAGTCAGGAGCCGGAAAAGCACCACGCAGTCTCGCTCAGCACATTCCAGGTCCTGGGGGTTTAGAAGGCATGAAGGGGGCAGCGTCAGGCATTGTGGGCGATCTCGCTCGAGCTCGGATAGCGCTGGACGAGAGAGGGCAAAAACTGAGCGAGGTGGAAGAGCGGACGGCAGCCATGATGGCCAGCGCTGACACATTCTCCAAGCACGCTCATGAGGTACAGCATTACCACAGCTGACGCCAATAACAGATTAATCACTTCGTAAAAATAGATAAACATTTCATTTAATGTGCATTATAATCATTGTGGCAGTGCAGCTGGTGTCTCTAATTTTGATCGTCTTTTTACTCCCTTTTGCAGATGATGTTAAAGTGTAAGGATAAAAAATGGTACCAGTTCTGATTTCCGCAAAACAGCAGAGCCCAAAGGGACTCAGGAGCTCTTCTACACAGCCTAGTTCATCTGTAATCCTTCTCTCAGTCCCATCTTTATCTCTCCTCTGCTGGACCAGTGGGATCCCTCGCTCTTACCTAGCACAATATTAAATACAGTCTGCTTACAGAACTGTGGCACAGACTGAGAGTGGCCCAAATCTGAGGAGTACCATACCATGATGGCGTCCACTCTTCCGTTTTTGTTTGTTTGTTTAATAACATGGCGGCTGGGCTTTGCATGCCCTGGAATTCCATTTCTTCTCTCAGTCTTTAAATTGTTTTTGTGCTGTTGTTTTTTGCAATCACATCCTGCCTCCCTCATCGGAGAGCAGTAAGTAGTCAAAAAAGACAGACAGACTAAACAAAAAATACAAAAACTAAAACAAAAAACATAAAAAAAGCATATATATATATATATATATATATATATATATATATATATATATATATATATATATATATATATATATATATATATATAATACTATATAAATCTCTGTAAAAATGCCATATTCGCTATTGACTGTCAAGGAAAACTGAAATACAAAGACACCAGGTGAAGTACGGAAAGAGCTCCGTTCACAGGAAATGATGTCATAACACGGAGGAGTCAAACCTTTCAGAAGAACAGAAAACATCTCCCTTCTCCAAGAAATTACTCAGTATAATTCTGTAATTTGATTATTTATTTATTTTTATTAATTTGGCAAAAAACTAGAAATTATTTTGTTAAATCAACGGTATGTCTTATTAAATATACAATGCTTTTTGGGTGATGTCTGTATGGAATTATTGTGAATATCACTACAATAATGCTTTACATTAAAGTACCATCTAGAGGGTTTATAATAAGTTGACAGGATCCAGAGATTTAAACGACAGATCTATGTGGTAAATGAATGAATTATGAAATAACTATTTATAAACCAACCATAAGTGATTTAAAGATGGTATTTTCATGTGATACATTATACAGATGTTTAAACTTTCTATCAAACTTTGCACAGAAAATATCTGGTCTGGACTGCGTTGTGAAAGAAAGTAGGCAAATTTAAGGTTTAAAGTTATCCATGTTTTTTTTGGGTAGACAGCCATATAGACCTCAACAGCTAGAATATCTGTTGTGATATCAAAAATGACATCACAGTCTTTTCGGCGTTGACTCTGGGACTTGATTTGGTCCATTAGACCAACTTTCTCATTCCTGCATAATGCATACGTAGATTTAATATAGATGCTTTAGTTGAACATGTACAGATTGTACTGTAGTAAATATTTTGGTCCACATTTCATTTGTCAAATAAAAAGCACTTACTGTACTCTTGGAAACGGCTCTTTTCATACCTGGGAATTTGAAGCAGTTTTCCAGCTCTAATCTTAGGGTGGAACGCTTTCACTGACTTGGAAACAATATTCATTGTAGTTCTGAATGTCAGGATAACATGTTTCTATCTGGTTCCACACTGGTGCTTCATATGTGATGCAGTGGCACAGAACGTACTTCAAGATCATCTCCATCTGTGAAAACAACTACAATGAGTGTTAGGTGTACATTCCAAACCAGAAAACTAGAATTTAGCAACATTAAATACAAAAATAAAAATTGTACGGCTAACGTCTTTCTTGTCCCATTTCTCCCTTGAAACCACATTTTAGTGCCATTATATTTATTAGTGGTTTGCAAGAAATGCTGCTATATATGTTGCATTCATCACATGATCCATTGTTGTTCCAGATACTGATGCTCACTTGCCTCTCTGCCCAAAGTTTTTTGCCATTCTGTGAATGAAAGAAGTAGTTCGACAATCTGGGAGCATAAATTGAGCCCAAGACAGTTGCCATATCTTTTCAAACGCCAAAGATTTTCTTTCATTGAGTTCTGTATTCCACTGACTGTGTTCGACAGTTGTTTGTGTCTGGAGTACCACTGCATATTTCACCAGTTTCCGTGTTGAGGACTGTTCTGATGTTTTTGGCGCTGTGCTAGTCTGCCTTTCATGTGTTCGTATGCCGTACTTCAAACAAAGAAAAATAGGGGGAAAAAAGAATTACAAAACAAAACAAAGCCAATCTCTCTCAGACTCTAAATGTTTCTCTGTGTTGGACTCTATATTCTCTGTAGATGTGTTTTCATGCCATGGTGTTATAGTGTTTCTGAAGACCGGGTTTGTTTTTGAATATCTTGCTCGTATGTCATCTCTTCTGATCAACTAACTCAATTATATTTGTACAATGTGTATTTTTCTCTGCAGTACTGTATTTCCCTGAATAGATATCCTTGTCATATTTTTAATCATCGATTATTACTAAATTATTTTTATATATGCTTTGAGGAGGATGTAGTTTGAGCTCGTTGTGCTCCGTTACTTGTCTTCATATCTTTGTTTTCTGTTGTGTGATCTGTTTGTTCATGCTATCACTGACACAACAGGGTGATTTTTGAATTCAACACGAGTGAGTGAGTGAGCTTTTCCTTGAAATTATCACATGCAAGTGTGGTTCATTATAAAAAAATGCCATCCATTTGATTATGTGTGTTGGAAAATACATTTTAGGCCCCGACATGGTTGATACAATTCAAAACCAAAAATTGCTTTTACCAAGATGTTGGCTCATGTACTCATGAGATATTTCCAGGAAATATTTGATGTCCTAGGTTGCTATTTTGTCATTGTCAATCGATAAAGTATCCATTCAGCCGTGTTGAACTGTAATGCTGTAAATGTCAGTAATAAGTGTTCTAACTCCAGCAGAATTTATTGATCACAACTTCAGTTCATTCATGTCTGTTTCAGAGAGGTTTCGGACTCACTCTTAATGTGAACCTGGTTGTTTGCCCTTTCTGATCTTTCATGACTAAGGAGAAAAAAAGTTCTTGTTGCTTTCTTGGCTTAAATTTAATTTATTCATTTTTGTAATGTTTCATGTTGACTTTAAGTGAAGTGTTTTATTTGTCTCAGACAGAACATTCTGAAATATTACACTTTTAACATGCAGAAGAGCCTCGTTCATTTTCTGTCCTGAATATAACGGTTATCAGTGGGTTGCAGTATTTTCTCATTGTAGCCAATTTCTTGTACAGTTTTATGCAAATTTCACATTGGATGTTTATGACTATCTGCTGCCACAAACAATTTAGAATTTCTGTAGATAGAAATGACTGTGCAATGGAAAATAAATGATTTAAAAATCTTTCCTGTGTTGTCTGTCTCATGGTTCTAGTTCTTAAAATTGGTTCTTGATCAGAACAGTTTGTAAAACAGTCCCATTTTATTAAACGTAAAGTGGGAACAAAAGATTTATTTATATTTTATTTGTATTCTTTATAAAGAACTTTAGGAAGAACATAACTATTTGCCAGTGTGTTGGCTGTGATAGGTTGGATGTTGCCTAACCACGCCCACTAAAATGATGTCATGTCTGGCAAATTACATGATTGTCACAATTATATACCCATCTCCTTCTTTGATGACTCCTTCTTATTAATTAAATTATTAATGATTGTTACAGTCTGCTGATTTATAAAGGGATACATAAGGGAACTTATTTGTCCCACTTCTGTTAATCTCACCCTTATTAATCATGGAGGTGTACTATGATCAATATTGATGTATCTCAAAGCACCGAGAAGATATGAAAAAGAAGCTGTTATACTATTAAAGACCACAAGGAGGGGTAGTAAGACAAGGAAAAATGTTGATCAAACGGCAATGAGGCACAACTCTGGATCAGCTGAAGGACTACATAATGAAGGCGTAAAAAAAAACAGGTCTAATTTAAAACAACAAAATGAAAAACTTTTTTTTCAATCACCCCTTAGAGCATAACAATTTCTTAGTTTAAAGGAGCACACAATTATAATAGTATGCATTTTGTATTTGTATGAACATATTGGGGTGAATTCAGGTCGATTGGGACACCTTGACTAGGAGTGTCCTAAACTTAATTTAATATTATGAATATGAATGTTTTCTCCAATTGTCAACTACCATATTAAAACGTGTCAATTTAATATAATTTATATAATATTTATGCTATTGAATTAGCTTAAAATTATACATTTTTAGTTTAGTTTATTAGGCCTAATTTTGTTAAGTGTTTTTTTTTCATGTTTAATAGGTTATTTATATTTAACATTACATTTAAGTTTAGTACTTCTAGTTTTTCAACCTACTGTTCAGCCTATTTCCGTTTGTACAATAAAATTTTTAAAGTTTAACTTTTTCTTCTAATTTTATTTTTAGCATGCAAAATACTAACAATCTTATTATGATGTGAACGTTGACTTTTTTTTTCTCACACAAATATATTTTTTTGCCCAAGTTTAAGGCAGGGGGCACCATTAGACTGTAGCATAAAAGTGAAAAGCGCGTGCAGCAGCGCATCAGATTTAAATGCTCTTCTAGCAGTAGAGAAGAGACACGCGCTCCTGCACAGCACACAGACAGCAGCCTGCCGTTACCTCAACATTTACCTTCCTCTGCTTTGCCGAAAATTAAAAGTCACAAAGTTTCGGATTTTTAAGAAGCGCCATGCCAGGTTTTCATTTACCCCAAACTCTGACAAACTGACAGATTTCACAGCGCGTGCCCAGATTCAAACCGTGTCTGCTAACCAACCGTCGCCTCGCTGAGGAAAACCGATCTTTTTCGCCGCCAACGCGATTACGCTGCTCAGCAAATAGTGGCAAGAAGTCTGAAACCACATGTGCTCGTCTCCAAACCGGAGAGACGCGGTTTCGTTTGTCTTCAGAGAGGAAAAGAGTTGGCTTTAAGCCGTACTGACAGACACAAGGGAAGGGAGGACGGTCTCGTGAGAACGCTGGAGAAGAGCATTGGAAATTCACGCGGTGCGTAATATTCACGTTTCTTCTTGGCACTACTGCGCGAACAGTTGAAATAAACGAGGGGAAAATGTAGTCAGTGTGGATGGTTATCAGTATAGCCACTTTAGACGCTAACCATTACAGGCGAATGGCTCTTTAAACACGGTGAAGGGGGCGGTAGTTGTGGAGGCAATGCCAAGTTGAAGTGTCTCGACATTGTCAGTATTAATAAACGCTAAAGTGCCCAGGACCGTCTGTTTAACATTTATGGGATCGTGGATATTTTAAACATCCACTGCTATTAAAAAGTGGAGAGAAATGCTGAATGAAGATGACACATTGACTGGGATATTCACGTAAACCGCAGGCACACGCGCTGTCAGTCACCTGCTCACAAAGGTAAACGCACCTTTACGCTTAAACACAGTTCAAAATGATGACCAGCGGACCCAGCATCGTCTATGAATGGCTGAAAACCCTTCAGCTGTGTCAGTATGTCGAGGCTTTTGTGGATAACGGGTACGACGACTTGGAAGTTTGCAAACAAATTGGAGACCCGGACTTGGATGCCATCGGTGTGTTCATTCCGCACCACCGCCAGCGGATTCACGATGCCGTGCAAAGGTTAAAAGATCACGATAAGGAGACGGCCACTGGGCTTTATTTCACCCTGGAGCCGATGCCCCCGGTCTCACCTATATTCAGGAGTCGCATGGCAGAGCAATGCGAGCCTAGGCTGCGGGGCTCCAGGTCATGGACTGAGCAGAGCAGTGATAGAGCGGCGCGCAGCATGGGGTACATGGGGGCGTCCAGGAATCTGACGCTGGGGAACCGCAAGGAGCTGGAAGTCTACCCAAAACTGAAGCTGAAGATCATGATCAGGGATAAACTCATTAGGGACGGGATAAACCTTGCCAAGCAGCCATACTCTAATAAGGTGAGTAGCTGTGTTTACCTTTTGTCCCGCGTCGCTATAAACCACGTGGCCTTTCCTTGAATCAGATATTTGGATTGTAAACAGCCTCGGTTAGAAACACAAGCTCAGTATAATTATACAACCTTGGATTTATGTGATTAGAAGGAGAGTGTAACAGTATAGGACCGTGTGGCTTGGATGCAGGGATATGGAGGTTTGATGACTCGAATTTGGCCTTAATCTGGTTTCCAAAATATGATCAATAGCCTACTGACTGGTTTTGGACTCACTCTGCGTTTCTAATGGTTTTCTGGGATCAGTAGGCCAGCTAGAATCGATTGGCCTGTGCAGGAAATGCCCTCACACTGCATAAATCCAACATTCAACATTGGATAATTCAAACCTGACCCTTTTCCTTTTGTGTGTGTGTGTGTGTGTGTTTGAGCACTGAGGCTGGAAGTTCAAGGTGGATACAGAATCAAAGGGAGAAAGAGCTTCAGAGAGGTTGGTTGAATGTTGCGACCCTGTTTTAGATTGAGTATTCGTTACACTTTATAATAGAGATTTAATGTGGGGGATTTGTTGGAGGTATTACTGGGATTTAGATTTACAACAACTTAATGCTTTCCGATGAACCCTGGCCTTTAAAAATAGTTGTTTGAGTGTGCACCACAGTTTCCCCTTTGGAAAAAAGCATATTTCTTGTGATTTTGATAGTTCCCAGCAGCTGGACAGTAAAATGACAATGAATTTCCAGAAAACTGGACAGCATTAGTAGCTGTAATTGTTTGAGGTGTGATTCTTCAACTCTTGATCCACTTATTGGAATGAATTGTTAGAGATGTGCATTGTTTTGAGGACTGTACAGATATGTACTTAGAAGGTAATGTTTGCTTTGGTTCAATATCTTGAATCAGAATTTGATTGGTTCATGAATGTTGATGACATCAGTTATTATGAGGTCACAGAATTCATGGACATCCTGATTAGATTATCCTTAAGACTAGACAGTAATAACTGACATCATATGGATATTTGAAGTCAGAACAGGTTAGATCTTACTTCCTTAAAGGGGTTTATTCACCCAAAAATGTAATGTCTGTCATTCACTTCTCACTCACATGTCGTACCAAGTCTGTATGGCTTTCTTTTTTCTGTGGAACTAAAAGAAGATATTTTGACTATTGTGGAGGACCAAAGAACATTGGACCCCATTGACTTGCCATTGTATGGACAAAAAAAACTGAGACTGTTTTCAGTGTCTTTGTTTCTCAGAAGAAAGGAGTATTTAATGGTGTTTTATTTTTGGGAATTTATGATGCCCATTGTTTTCATTTAATGAAATGATCATTGATCTCTTCATAAATTGATCAGAAGTCCTCCGCAACTTTAAATTAGTCCACATTGTTCAGTCTCATGTAGCCAGAACTTCAGACTGACGGCAGAAGGTCTGGGAACCAAAGAGGCAATATGACTGACAGGTAAAACAACCAGTCATGTTTTACTTTGTGTTGTGTCATGTTTAGGGGCGTGAAAATGTACCCACAATAACAAACTAGTGTGTAAAACTCTTGGATGTGTTTTGAGGAGTCTATTCTGTAAAATGTACATATTTCTCATTAGGGTTGGTCGATATATCTAACATATGATCATGCACATCTAGTCAGTAAATCTGGTTCAGTGATAACCGCTAAATCGCCATCACCTGCTTTCAAATGAAGCGGCATTTAACAGACCGAGCCATAGATCACTGACGAGCTTCGCATTCTTATTGCGTATTCATCAAAGGCTCTATTAAATGCCGCTCCATTTGAAAGCAGGTGATGATGCAGGCGACTCCTGTGACCTGTCCCTGAACCCTCAGGCGCGCTAGCGCGCCCACTCGCAAAGCAGACAGCCACGCCTCTACTACTGCGGACGTTTTTTTCCACTTTATTTTTTAATTTGAATATTAATTTTCACCTTTTGAATTTTTTATTTTTATTTTAATTTTTTACTATACGAATACATATTCTAATTTAGAATATTCGTTGACAGCCCTAAGAAGCCATCTGCTCTGCTCTTTAATAGCTCTCATGAATGTTACACAACGATCAACCTGCACAGTGCAAATAGCCAAAACCTGGATATTTTAAGCAATATTAAAATTCTGGCTGGGACGTGTCCCGTATGAACAGCGCATATGGTCACCCTAAGTACAATTTGAGCAATCAGATGGCGACTTCGATACTCCTGAAGTGTAATCAATTTTGTCTGCCATATGCATCAGAAGTTCAGAGTCAGACAACTTTTCAACATTCAGCATTGTTCACACCAGTTTGCATTGCTTTTTATGGTTTGCATGTTGCCATCTAGTGGTAAGGCAAGCTGACTATCCCATACATGGATCTCTCAATTTTCACTTTTGTTGAAGTGGTGTAGTTTTAGGTTTGGAGAAAGTTTTTAAAGGAACCGACCAAAATTGTCCTTATTCATTGGTGATGTTTCCCTCCAGAGAGCTGTTACTTTAACAACATCATTGTGCTTGTTTGGGTTCACTGTAGATTGTCTTCTAATTTTAGAAAGATTCTGATCCTCACAAGTTAACCCAAGTATTTAAAAGGCTCATTTGATTCAGTCTGTTCAGAAAGTTCCTTCTATTTGTCTCTTTACTTTGAAATAAGCTCACAGCATATGGTCCCTCAGGCACTCAATGAACGTATGCTTGAACAGCACAGTTCTTGTGATTTAATAAATTCATTGTTGATTTATGAGACAACAATATATTACGGTGTTAAATTAGGGAAGTAATTGTAATGTTTTTAGTTCCCATCTGATTGAGTTGAAAAGCATGTAGTGATGATGTTTTATGTCAAAGCTTCATTGCTGTGGTAGATCTGTATACTGCTCCTGAGAGGTTTCAGTAGGCTAAATAAACTTAAACAGTGATCTATTTGTGTTACTCTTAAGATGGATTTTGCCATAGGGTGGAACACACATGTCTGATTATTGGCTTGATGGCTTTTCAAGTTCATATCAACCTCATAAGTGCTTAGCTACTCAGGGCTCCAAACTGCGACTAAAACGGTCGCATTTGTGACCATAAATATTAAAATGCGAGTGAAGTTTTTGCTGAGGTCGCCACTGGCGACTAGGCCTATGTATTTACATGTTATCTCTTAAAAGATTGTAATGTAATTCCATTTTCATTTCCATGTAATTCCTTTTCCTGATTGTTTTGCATTCACATCTTTTGTTATGTTCGCGCATTGAGAGAATGAGCATTGAAGTTTTAGTGGGGAAAAGAGTTAAAACCGTCCTGATCTGCCGCGCAGCAGCGCTGACACACACCTGGTAAACGCGCGTGAGAGAGAAATGGAGACTTGAAGAGAAAGTGCAGAAAAACAGCGTCTATTTCGTTCATAACTTGAACAAACTACAACAGGTAAAGCTGCCATCTGTGTGGATATTGGCAATATCGTTAACATTTCTCGTTTATAATCATAAGGTTTCTTCTTAACAAGATCTTAGTCCGTGCTGTGTTCTGTTAATGCATGAACTTCATTTTTTGAAGTGCACTTGCCGTCCAGTAATTGCAAAAAGCTTTGTTACTTTTTAATTTACAAAGTATCAGCTTTAAAAGTATTCCAAATTCATAACAAAATTCAAACAATAAATACAGTTTTGGTACTCTTTAAGGGGCCGTTCACATATTGCGCCTAAAAACGCGTGGAAAACCGCTTTCTGATTTTTTTTTTCCAAAAGCCTTTTTGCTCTTGCGCTCCTGAGGCGTCTGCCGTTGCTAAGCAACCATGACCTGCTCTCTCCATGAAGACGCGTCAATTTCAGCAAAGAATAAATGGACCTTTCGGTGTCCATAAGCTCATCAGTCAGCTAGAAAAATAACTATAAAAAGGAGCATTTTGCTATGTTTATGAGCTATTGAATTTTTATATTTTTACTTAACCTGTTGTCTACATGATTCAACTCCTCCTATTAAATTTAATTTTACTAATTAAGAAAAACAGACTGAAAGTTTGAAAGACATACACTCTTAAAAATAAAGGAGCTTAAAAGGTTCTTCACAGAACAATTTTGGTTCCACAAAGAACCATTCAGTCAAAGGCACTTTGAAGAACAATCTCTTTCTGACCTTTTCATAATCTGTTATTGTCTTCAAATGTTAAAGGTTCTTTATGAAACCATTTAGACAGGAAAAAAAGGTTCTTCTATGGTATCATGAAGCACCTTTATTTTTAAGAGAGTATGACAACATTTACAGGATGCATTGAGGAGGACCCCAAACTATACTCAGGGGCCAAGTGATGCTTATGGTCCATGATATTGTTACAGATTTTGTGTAATAAACAACGCATGACTATATATTTCAAGTTGGAAAAGACATTTAGCTCCCACTTTAAGTGAACCTTCATTCCCAGGTCATCTACAAGATGGATTAAAATGCTGATAAAGTCAAGAAAAGATGAGACATAAACACGTCAGTATGATTAAAAAGTTAAAATGTAAATTAAATTTAAATAAAGCACATAAAACATGTTTATTCTGTGGCACCTAAAAAATCATTTGGCACCTAAGTTTTTTTCTTATAGGAGCCAATGGCTCCTTACTCTATTTTTTTGTTTGGAGCCCTGCTACTGTATATGGTCATCATTAAGCGGATTGTGGGAAACGGTTGTAGATATTCTGAAATGCATGTTGTAGTGCAAAGGATTTACTTATCTTTGATGAAAAATGTGGTTTGCTGATAATATTCTGTAAATTATCCCATTGAAACTCTGCATTAGCTTTCCTCACCTCTCATCGGACTGTTTATCCACACATAGATTACAGTAATTTTATGGCTTGTGCAGTAGTGGTCGTTTTGTTTATAGCTGATCTTTGAAAACTGTCTGCTAGCAGCTCTTAATAAATCCTTTGACAGGCTGTGGAATGTTGTCCCCTCACACGCCAGACCATAATCTTTTTCATGATGCCACTAATGACCTTAGGGGAGCAATAAATACCCATAATGTTTTCCTTCACTACAGAAGAGGTTTATTTATTTAATGACGTCTTATCAGTTTTACTGATCAGGGCTCGACAGTGAGCATTTCACTCACATTTGCAACTAAACATAGATGTGTGTGAGAACTGGAAAATTTATTTAGGAGTATAAGTGTGAATAAAATGTATTAAACATCTTCACTTATGCGATAGCCTATAACAAATGTATTAATTTCTTAAAGGGGGGGGGTGAAATGCTCCTTTTCACTCAACCTCCTGTTAATCTTGAGTACCTATAGAGTAGTACTGCATCCTTCATACCTCCAAAAAGTCTTTAGTTTTATTATATTTATAAGAGAAAAATAGTCTGTGCCAATTTTTTCCGGAAAAACACGAGCCGCTGGAGGTGTGACGTGTGGGCGGAGCTAAAGAATCATGAGTGCGAGTAGGCTTTTGCGTTATGAGCGTTTGGAAGTTGTGACATTACCGTGAGGGGAAAAAAAAAACATCATCCAAAACAAACCATGGCTAACAGTCAGATTCAGCCGTTTATTTATGATCCAGAATCAGATCCCGACACTGAAACTGAACGAGAGCAGCAGCAGCAACTACTACAACAGGACGTCTCTATGTGGTATGTATTGAAACTGTATATATTTGCTTATGTAACCCTTCTCTCCCGGGTCCTTTCTGATGCTCCTCGCACTCGCTCCGAGCGGGGCTCGAACCCGGGTCTCCGGCATGGGAGAAGGACGCACTAACAAGGAGGCAGAGATATTTTAAGCAGTTTTACTCACCGGCTGCGGTTCCAACACACGATCGTGACCCTTTTTCGTTGGGATTGCATCATCTTTAAGAAATAAACGATACGCAAATCCGGCGTCAAACTGGGCCTTGTTTGTAAAACAAGCATCTTCGAAATGCAGGGAACTAACAAAAACACTTGCACAACTCCGTCCACTGGTCCCTTAATGTTTTTTTTTGGTAATCTGTGCAGGGTTGTCTTGCCCTCGCAACCAAAAACACACTTCTTTTGTGACATTTCATGCTCGCTCTGATCAGTGAATGTCTCTGCTCTCAGTGCTGTGCTATACGGGAGCGCGCGCTCTTCCGGGAGAAGTGCCTGTATGACCCATATAAGGAATTCCGCTCCATGTAACCTCACACAGACCCATACTAGAAAAAAACTTTCTAAAACTTGTGACAAACCGGAAAAATACTCCTTCAAACGTACAACTTAATTTTTGAAACTTTGTCCATGTTTATCATGGGAATCCAACTCTTTAACAGTGTAAAAAACTCAGTATGCATGAAATAGCATTTCACCCCCCCTTTAAATTCCTGGAAAAACAGTGTTGCATCCTTGTATGATTATTGAACTTTATAAAGACGACAATTTAATGTAAATATCACAGATGAGAAGGTGGAAGAAGTGAACGAGACGTGCTGAATGAAAGCGCACAATCAGCACTATAGGGCAGTGACGGAGGCAGATATGCAGCCATTACCCTGGTAACCCCTGTAAACAAAGCAGCTGCACTACTTTGTTTCAAACAGTCATTTAGGGTGTATTTTTAGGGTCTTATTTGGTTTGATTGAAACAAACTCTGGTTCATTTCCCCCTTTTTGTGTGGATCTTTTTGGCAGGTGTTAATAAAGCAGTCGCACTCTGGTGCACACCAAACAACCGAACCGAGACCAAGCTGAAGAGGTGGTCTTGGTTCGGTTCCAAATGAACTCTTTTTCTGTTCGTTTAAGGTGTGAATAAGATCCAACCTCGATATGACCCAATTTGCAGAAAGCACTGCGCCTTTTGAGTTAACAGGCTCCCGTAGTTGGAGTTGCCTTATCGAAAAGTGTTGTTCACCACATTTGCTAACTTAGCCATTGAAAAATTTGACATTTGGGCAGATTCCTATATTTCACAGCTATGGGAAAAGATGCATAAAAATCAAATGGGGAAGGGGCTGTTTATCGCGCAGTTAGCTGACACTTGCGAAAGCCTGCAATCACTGTGTGCTGTTTTTTTTTTTTTTTATATATATATATAAAGTTTAGCTTTCTTTATACCTAATCTGTCTCCTGCACAGTGCCATTGTCAGTATGCCATGGTAAGCACTAGGGCTGGGTGATATATCGAATATTAGCGATAATATCGGAATAATTTTGACGACTATGTAAAATTTGAAAATATTGAATATTTCCAATTAAAACATACTTTCTCAAACGAACCGGTTCTTGACTCGTGAACGAGTTTCCATTGCAAGATAGAGCTGGCATACCACAAATAGGGCCCTTTCCTATCCACATATCAAAAAATAGCAATTTGTTATTTAAAGACTCTCCGTTTCTGTGTTTTCTGCAGAAGCATCATGCCCATTCAAATTGAACCAACTAGATTTTAGACAAAATTTTTCTGAATGCATATTATTGATATTTTGGGTCTGGTCATGTTTTACTGCCACTAGCACACCTCAAAAATTACATGGATATCACCCCTGTTTTTCACCTGTGTTGTGATAGCTCCAATATGGTGCACAGAAATAGAAAAGGTTCAGAGATGCATAGGGAAATGTGATTTTAGGGCTTGCATATGGCAGCTTTAAATTATTTGATTACATTTTGTATTCATTGTATTGAGTTTGATTTTGTAAGTGTCAGCATTTCCATTTATGTTAATGGAACTCATAACTCTGAAATCAGATTTCGTTAAACAGGCTTCAGATTCCCCTCTATTCGCCCACAGACCTCCCACAATGCTTCACTTCCATTAGACCACTCTGTCATCTTTTATTTGTGTTGAACTTCAGTCAGTGTGCTCAGCCATGGTTAGGAACATCATTGTTGGATTATCAATATGGATTTTACATTAACAAAAATACTGACAAAATTGATAATTAGGTTTGCAGTCAGTTGTGTTTGTGCTGTCTGTAATTCGGTGAGACTGAAGAATAGTGCTTGATAATGCACACAAGATGAAAAATTGTATGTATGTATATGTTGTGGGGAAAACAGCTAAATTTATAAATGTACATCAGTGTATGCACTAGCTACATTTTTACATCAGTCAGTTTAAATTAGTGTTGTTTCTCCTCATGAAAGGCACTAAAATCAAGCAAGCAGTTTTGAGCATAAATGAGTTAAAATCCTAAAAATAGTTAACATAGCATGAGCTGTTCTATAAAAGATAACTTCATGTATGACTGTAGTGTATGGATGATTTTTTGTTTCACTGGTCTTATAAACTGATGTGGCTACTGATTGACCCTTTGGAGGGAGTTTGATTGACAGGTGATCTGACCAATCATAATGCCGAATCTGTCATTTTTGTCCGACAAACAAACCAGACTTTAGAGTAGGATCAACACTGGTGGACTTGAACCAAAAAAAAAATTCGGTATGATTCGGTATGTGCTACGTTGCTATACTGTCAAATAAAAATAAAGAAAAATAAGAATATTATATCTAACGACAAGCAACAGCACAAATGATTAAAATAGAGTAGAGATGCAAATAAAATAAACTGTGCTTTTTTTCTTTTTTTTTCTTTTTTTTTCTTTTTTTTTTTTAGGTAGGTCTAACATTAGTTTTTAGGTACAGAAACTGAATAAAGTAATTAAATGCAAAATTGCATATTTGACTGTATAAATAAAAGATTAATACTTTATTAAAGTTACAAAAGCTATTCAAACAAGCAGTGAGTGATTTCTTTGTTGTTGCTGTTTGATTAATATTAAGAAGGTTATGTACACTGTTCCATTGCACTAATCCAGTATGTTCAGACAACAATGTCTGCTATAGTATACTTACCAAGACCGGCATTTTGACTAGGGATGCATCAATCATGATTTTTCATGGGTGATTCCGATACAGAATTATTATTATTTTTTTACAAGCAAACAGGCCAATACAGATTTCCGTTATTTTATTTATTTTTCTTTAAGCAACAAACAAAGAAAAGTATGCATAAACAAGATGTTTATTTGCCATTTAATAGGCCAAACTGACTTTTGGGTATCGAAAACAATAACCATAACCATCGGAATTGAGCGGCAGTAACTGCACATTAAGTAGCCTACATTCAATGCAAACATAGATGGTACAGACATCAGCATTTAGCTTTTGTTTTTGAATTGGGTTGAAACTACATAGAACTGGCCTCAAATGAAAAGATTAACTGTAACCATGTGAAATTAAAGGCAACAACTGCATAATTCTACAGTCCAAACAACACAATCAACACACATTCAATAAGATGTTTCTTAATCAGCATTCAGTATTTTGTTTTTAATTGGTTTTAAAAAAAAAAAGTCTT
Organism: Carassius auratus; assembly: GCF_003368295.1. NCBI lineage: Eukaryota > Metazoa > Chordata > Actinopteri > Cypriniformes > Cyprinidae > Carassius > Carassius auratus. The sequence continues at coordinate 27,281 of NW_020524529.1, forward strand.
TACCTGTGAGACTTAATAAAAGTATACTATATAAATTAATTATTCCGGAATGTTAAAATAAAATAATGTTGGTGCGAATAAAACGAAGATGCAAAGTGTTTCATTTGTCCAAAAAAAAAAAAAAAAAAAAAAAAATTAGGTTAATGATTCACTTTTTCATTATTGTTTTATTTTTTTTAACTTAAACCAATGAAAAATAAATAACTATTCTCAATTTAAAAAAATTGGCTGAAAATATACCAAAAACCATCCGATTGCGTATTATAATCAAAAACCGTCCGGCTCCGATTCATGGCCGGTCAACTGGTGCATCCCTAATTTTGACATGTCCATTTGTCCACTTAAACGTTACTTCAGAGAAAGCTTAATATTTTTGAGGGTGTTCTGAGGCGCGGGTTTGCACAAATCTTCTCACTTTGCGCTTGAGCTTGCGTCCTCTGAATCTAAAATGTTTAAACTGGCAAAGCTTAAATTAGTTTACCTTAAACACAGATATTAATGTGTGCCGTTCAGGTCTCACCTGCGCACGCACTTTCATTTTTTTTTTTTATCACCGTTGTTGTTATGTATTGGGAAGCCAGAAATGCGCATCCATCAAAAGAAACCTATATTAGCCGAACCCTGTTTTACGTGTTATTTATTTCAGACCATATTACAGATGCATTGTCAGATTTAAGTTAAACCGTGTCTGGAGAACTCAATGGTTCAAATTAGGGCTGAAACAATTCCTCAAGTAATTCGATTACAAAAAATGATTTTGAATGAATTAATCAAAAATAGGTCATTGCACTTCCATCAAATCATGATATGGACTAATATCTGTAAATAGTAAGCCGGAACAGCCTATTTAAATATGAATCCTGCATGTTCTGCATGTCTGTGTGAATGAATGGAGCAGAAGCGCGAGTTCCTTTATCACACACACTGAAGCGTGCATGACGCTCGCGGTGGTTTCAGCGTCTGCTGTCTCACTAAATAAGGACGCAAACACATGAACAACATCTCCAGAACTGCTCTGACAGTCACTTCATGAGCATTTGACCGTTTGATTTGAGTGAAACTAGCGTCACATGACATACACAGAACTGTAAAGGTACGTCAACTCGTCAAAATAAGTCCGGTTAAAGACAGAATTGTCTTTATTGTTCTGCAGAATGTACATGGCCTACTTTTTTTTTAAGGTTTACTCACACATTTCTTTTGTTTTATTTTTAATAGTAAGTCCCCTTTGTTTACCAAAAAGTAAAGTTTTCAATAATTAAGATAAATTAAATTAATGTTTTGTGTGTTTAATGTTTAATGTGCATCTCAGAAAATGCTTTATTTAAAACCCCAACTGAATAGCACTTAAATGCACTTAATTCATCTGTCAACTTTTATTGTCATTGTTCACAGGACAAGTACAGACAGAGAAACGTGTAATAATTAAATGTTTATTTTTGATGGATGCAATTGCATTCTATGCATTTAAAGAATAAAAATATTTTTTTTCTAAAAAAGGAAACTTAGTTGTTAATTCTAAGAGACCCGAGTGTCTTATTTTTAAGTTTAATTGATGGAAATTTTGGTAGAATACTAAAATATTCGATAGCTACAGCCCTAGTTCAAATTTATTTCTGCAAACCATTCCATCCCTATTAAAGAGACATAAAACTTTAATCATTGTTTGATTATTATTTTTTTCATACCTAAAGTAACCTGCTGTGTCAGTTTTCTTTTTGCTCCGTGAAGTATTTTTCACTCTGTGAGAACATGATCTGAGCGCCATGGCTTGTCGGACACATCAGCGGTAGGAAATGCTTCGCAAAGGGTCAATTGGTTAATTCCAACCTCCTTGAGTTTTTATATTTGCATCATTTTGCTTTACAGCTCAATTGTTTGTTGATTTTTAGTCAAATTGGCCTCTAATACTGGTTGTTGTTGTTGTAAGAGTGCAGTTTATGATGACACTGCAAATCAGCATGTGGTAGAATGACATCTGTCAATGCACTAAAATAACCCACCATACTGTGTATCCCAATGGGCATAAATGCATGTACTGTTTACAACAGCTGCATGTAATATGGCTGTAGTACTACACCATTTGGCACAATCACATTCATGTTGTGTGTTAACAATGAATCTCATATAACATGTCAAAGAATGGCCCAACTGGGAGATACTTGTGTTGGTGAACATTCTGTTATTGATTAATGCAGCGCACACATACACACAAAATAATAAAACGAGTAGAGTGCATGTAAATAAATAGAATGACAAAAGAAGTGTTTGAGAATAAGTGCATAAAAGCATTTTTTTTCTCTTAGTGCTCTTGCTGTTTGTTAAAGCTATTAGGTTCAGTTGATTACTGTACCGTTAATGTGACTTTTACAGCCTGAGAGTGGAGTGAGATGAAAGGTAGAGAGGCCGCTTTTCTTTCTCCATTATTGCTGAAAATTCTTCCCACCTGTTTTGGAATCTTTGAGACTTCCTTATGTTTCCATGGTGACATTTACATAAACACATTCCACCAAAGAGAGGAAAATGGGGGTTGATGGCATCTAATTACCTGTGATTTAGAACTCTCTTTGACAGGGTCTGCACAGGACACATTTATTCAGCGTTAATCCCTATCATACCATTTAAGGTCCATATTAAGGTTTGTGTGCAGGTGTGTGCTTGTTTGTCTGCTCATGGAGGTTTTATTTTAAAATTGTAAATTTAATCCTAATTCCATATGTGCCTTTCTTTTGATTTTTGACAAGTGTGATGATGACTGCTGATTTTCAGACAGATTTTGTTCAGTGTACAGAAAACGAGGGAGGGCAGATGAAATAGGATGGGGATGTTGGTTGCCATGGCAACATTCAGTGGTAGTTTTTGTACTGGGATTGTGAAGGTGTGGTTGTTTGTGGATTTAAACAATCGAGCAATTTCTACTTCTATCATTATATTTGTGATATTATCATTTCCCAAAATTTCTGCAGTAAAATGACATGCTCTTGACTAGGGATGTCAAATTTCGATTATTTCCATGATCGATCGTCGTTTAAATTAACGATCAATTAATCGATTAATCGTTAACCATAATACTGCAAAATGCGTCTATTGTAGGCGCGCAGTCAGCGGTATGACAGGATGTGCAAAAGCCACACACACACACAAAACGCTTTCTCGCTTGAATTAAAGAGGTTTTAGTCTGAATAAAATGCTAGTAGCAGGATTATAAAATGAATAGATGCGATTATGATCATTTGATAAAATGAAGAGAGCGCGCCATACTTTTGAGGTCATTTTACTTTGTTGACAGTTTCCAATCCCGCACGGAGAACGCTGAATGCGCCTCTTTAAATGGTTTTGTGGTGCTCGTTGTTGTATTTTAAAGCACAATTGCAATGTTTTCAACTGACATTATTGTATAAAATTATCCGAAATGTGGAGCGTGTGTGACTGCGCTGCACATTAAGTGAACTACATCGGCGCTGCTGCACCAAAACACAGTTGCTCACATTAATTTGATGCTGCTGGATTCTGTCCTAGAAAATGTCAGATTTTTAAAAATCCGGCATACAGCGCATTAGATCGTGACAGTGCATGCGTGCACACGAGGATGAGCGAGCGCGGCTTTGGCTAGATTTATTTGGAGGTTATTGCTCATGTCTCATTCGGCACAAATCGAAATGTTTCCATATTCGCAATGTATTTGAATGTTAAACTATTATTTATAATGTAAACTAGGCTTGTACTTAACACGCATTCGCATATAGACGGAAAAGATGATCCTCTTCATATGAGCAAAAACGTCCTTGGCATAACAGCAGAGTGGACCGGTATACTACGGTCTATTTAAACTGACCAGTGTAACCTTTTAATGTTTAGTTGACATTTTATTTTGATAATGAACAGACTGCGATATAAGTTTGAATCGCTAGAATATACGTGTGCAGCAGGCTCCGGTGCGATCGAAACAGCTGAGACATTAAAAAAAAAATATATATTTTCTGCAAAAGTGTTTACTTTCATTTGTGCACACTCACAATAAAAACAGAAGATTTGTGCTCTTGTAAAATAAAGCAAACAAACAGAATGCGTTGTCATCCTTTTTTTTTTTTTTTGTGAACTTATGGAGCGCCCACACTTCTGTTTTAAATCCGTTAATCTTAATTAGCCTATTTAAGTCGGATATATTTCGCATAGCCTATTTAAAAAAAAAAAAAAAACACATGAAAACAAATTGTTATTTTTATGTTGGGCCTATTACTTAGTAGGCTATAAATTTTCCTTAAAGCATCCCATTTTGTCCCAGGGCTTAGAACCTGTGCCCTAGTCAGGTCCATGCAGAAACTTGTGAACGATGCTCGGCGTCACCGTTTAGTGACAGCAGTGAATGCTCCAGGAATGTGTCGGTCACAGCGCCTATTAATCGCTGTTTTGAATCCAGCAATTATTTATTTAGAAATTATAAGATCTGATTATGACAAGTGTGGTATAAAAGCTTTGTTTATTAGAGGAATAATAGGTTAACTGGAAAATGTTAGATCTCGACCATGCTTTTGGACCCCATCTTCATTTACGCGGCTTTGTTCTGGTTTGCCGGTTGGTCACGAATTTCCACAAATTCAGTATATTTAAGCATTGATTCTTTTCCTAAATCTTCATAGTCTAACCCTCTAATTTCCCAGGTTTATTTTATTATCTTTCGCTTTTAATAACTGTTTTCGCATCTCTTACTGTGGTAAACATGGGAAGGGAAATTAAAGATTTCATGAATTAAGAATTCGTTCGATTTATTAATTTGTTCCCTTATTTCACTTAAATCATGGGTTATTTAGGGAACAAAATTAATGAAACATGGACAATTGCCACATTAATAATTCGTAGGAATGAATTAACAAGTTGTAGGAATGAATAGACTACCTGTCCTGTCACTGTGTCCCGCAGCCCTGCAAAGCGCACGATATAAAACAGTTATCTGATGAAATGATTAGTAACTACATTGCATTTAATGTTGAAGAACTTTTATGTTGTTTCTATTTTAGTGTACTTTAAAGTTTAAATCACATTAAAAGCTTAATTTGTACATTGTGAATGAATGATGATGCTTTTATATATCGTCACCGTCACTCACAGCCGCTCGCACGTGTTGAGTGCGCATGAGCCGCACGCAGCCCAACATTGAATCGGTTAACCGACCATCCATAGCCTTAATCGATTGCATCTCTTATCGACAATTAATCGATCATCGATTAATCGTTGACATCCCTACTCTTGACTTACTCTACATTTATTTTTTTTTTTCTGAAATCTTGTTATAGTTTTGGGGGTTTCTGAATGGTTGAGCAGGGCCTGTGGTGCTGTTTGCTTGTGTGCATCTCTGCATGTCTCTGTTTGTGTGATTGGTTCGGGTGCTCACTTTAATTATTACTGACTGACACTGGCCACCGAACACACACACACACACACACACACAGTCCCATAGGCATATTTTTCCTACACACTATGCAAGTACACTTAAGGAAAAAAAAAGTGATTTTTTTTTTTTCTGTCTCTGTACTAAAAACATACTATTTGGCTTATTCTGTTTTTCCACTGAAATGCAAATTGACCAGCCACAGTTGGTTTTGTTTTTGCATCCTGTTTAGGGGTGTGTTTATATGCAGTAGAAGAGTGTTCAACAATATTAGACTGGAAAAAAATAGTTTGGCAACCTCAAAGGAAAACTGTGGAAAATGTTTGTCTTTAAATATTGATTTTTAAAAAGTAGCGCACAATAGACAGTTCTGCTCATAGATATCTAATTTACTGTCTATTAAGGGTGTGCGATAAATATCGTCCGATAATTAATGCGCATCTCGTAAGTAAAGCCGGTTCTCTAATTAACATTAAATTCCATCAGGTGTATGATTTCACATAGAGCAGCTGTTACTACACAAAGCCGTTGTTAACTGACTAGCTGCGCAAATAAACGCTGATAATGAACGTGGATTTGCGCAGCTAGTCAGTTAACAATGGCTCCGTGTAGTAACAGCTGCTCTATGTGAAATCATACACCTGATGGAATTTACCGCTAATTAGAGAACCGGCTTTACTGACGAGATGCGCATTAATTATCGGACGATATTTATCGCGCACCCCTACTGTCTATTAAACGTCTCAATCAAATCCAGTTTTTTTGCTGTTCCAAAGCTCTTATTGTCCACTTGGTACCTTTCTAACACGGTTTAGATTCCTTGCCGAATTATGATAATATTCAGCTGTGATCTTCAGCTTAATGATGAGGTGATGGAACATAATTTCTCGAAATCCACATGTAAAAAGGCCAATACACTGAGGCATATTTAATGCAAATGTCAGGCAGTGAATCATCAGTCCGTTGGTCTGATGATCTCAGTTTGTACAACAGTGAGTCCTTCTCACTGAAGAGAAAAAAGGATTTCAAGCTTCTAATCAGCTTTATAGCCCCTAACCTTTCCTGTCAAATTCTCCAAACTTGCAGTAACAGTTGGTCGTTTGCACTATAGCATTTGTTTTTGGTCTCTGCCGCTGGCCGTGTTTCTACAGATGGAGCCAATGAAATCGGGAAATAAATGATTTTGCCAGTAATTAAATCAGAATAATTTATTTAAAGCATAATTTACCTTCTACTTGATTATTTAATGTCATTACGTGCTGCTTCTGTGCTTCCATTCTTCTCAGGCGTCTGGCCATCAGCCCTGCATCCACGAGACGTGACCCTCTTCTTTATAGAAGAGAAAATTTACATTTTAATATGCATGAAGTAGCAACTAAACAAAATCTGTAATTGTAATTAGGGGATGGTAATCAGAGCTATCTAATGACAGGGGTTGGGAAAGGACAGGTGTGTAACGTAAATCAACAAATGACAATTTTAGGGCAAAAGCAAGGCAATAGTAAAGTACATTCAAGGGTTGATTTACATATCCACATACCTGCACATATCCAACTATAGATCATTTACATGTCTAGGTACTGACGAGATGCGCATTAATTATCGGCCGATATATATCGTGCACCCCTAGTGTCAGAAAAAAATTATATCGGAGTAAAATATTTTGACATTTATGGTGTCACTGGCCTTATTCAAAGTGATTGATTGTCCAAGAACGATGCACGATCTTTAAACCCTCTAAAGACGATTAACGCGTATATGCGTTATGAGTCATTTTCTCCTGATAACCCAGAAAATAACTTAAATTACACTTTCAGTTTTGATTAGGGATGGTCGTTTTCCGCAAATATCACATTCGAATATTTGAGCTCACAAAAAATGAATATTCGCATATTTGTTTATTTAAATTAAGTTTAATGAGACAGACGTTATTTTTCAGCAACATTTATTGTTTCCGTCATTTTGGACAAGCTATAACACTATATATATAATTTTTTTTTTTTTTGTCATGTTCTTGTTAAGAAATACGGTCATGTAAACATGATCGGGGGAAAGTCGGCTCCTTAGTCTGTTAACAATAAGGCCGGCTGCGGAGAAAACGCACTCTGATGGCACAGACGTTGGCGGGACTCACAAATAACAGTGTGCGAAGCGTTTCGTGTTTTCATTTCACCACTGAATGGGATCCTCATCTGGTGGAATACATGGCTCCAGGAAGAACCCACTCGTCTCGGCTGGACTCTCTGTAATCATCGCTAAACTGGCTCAGCATTTTCCAACGTGTGGGCATTGCATCCTCTTCATTGTTGGTGGCGGCTGCATCCCCACCACTCGCATCAAGGAAAATGTTCTGATAATGTTCAAAGTTTTTTTTTTTTTTTTTCATGTTTTCATTGAGAAACCTGAGCTGTTTGTGCCGAGGGTCTAGGGCAGAAACGTGAAGAGGAGTTTTCACTGCATTCTCCAAGTTAACGGTCTTTATTCGTTGCTTGAGAGATGCCACAACAATGTTCTTGAATTCGGTCACTTTCTTTGATTCTCCAAGGCATATTTGAAGTACTGTAGAAGACCGCAGTTCTTAGGGGCCGTTCGCATATCATGTCTTTTGCACACTAAAGTTTGTTATTTCCAATGTAGGATAATTGGAAGCAATGCTCACGCGGTGCGACGCGCCCGTTTTTTCCAGGCGCGTCCGCAACGCATCGAGTTAAAAACATCTTTTCAGAATGCCGCAAGCGCACCGCAGGTCATGTGACAAGAACTAAACATTCAGCTCCATCTTTTCCTGTAACAACGTTGAAAGCTCAGCCAAGATGAAGGAACAGCTGATCATAGCTGTATATGGATTGCCATTTTGAAATAAATTTAGTAACAGAGCTACTTAAAGCGACTTTTTGTGCTGCAAATCCATTTATCTTTTGCTGAAATTTCCGCGTCTTCATGGAGAGAGCGCGTCATTGTTGCTTAGCAATGGCAGACACCTCAGGAGCGCTTCTGCCCGAGCGCTTTGGAGAAGGAGAAAGCGGCGCGCCTAGAATTTTCCACACATTTTTAGGCATGATATCTGAACGTCCCCTTATTCATTGATTAATTATATTGTTGCTTGCATACATCTACATGTATGCCGTGGAGGATCACAGAAAGTGACCAAATTAGGTTTTTTTTTTTTTTTTTTTGAAATTCGAATATCATATTTTTATTTATCAAATAATTAGAGCAGAATGTTCGACTATCCGTGCACACCCCTAGTTTTGATCATACAGATAAGAGCAAAATTTCCTTTGGTGTGTGTTAGATGCCTTAGACATGATGGAAATAGCATGAAAGGTCAGAGGTTGTAACATTTAACAACACATTCAGTCAGATACAGATTGTATAGTGCTATTGCTTTGTGTAACAGATGTAATTTTAAATCTGTGTTGGCAATGTTTCATTGTTTAATGAGGTGTTTGGAAGAAAAGCCAGTCACAGTAGCTTGATGGTTTTGGTGAGAAACTTTAGTACGTAAATGCTCATAAAGGACAGTTCTGGCTTTTGAGCTGCTGCTTTGTGTCGCTAGTCAAGGCAGGGCTTGACGCTTACCTTTTTCCCAAAGAACACATGTGCTCCTAAGCTGAAAATTTAGGAGCAGATTTTAAAAAAATTGCAATGCAAATTTTTCACATTTTGTTTTAGCTTAACAAGGGGATAAAGCAATTAACAAACACAATTATTTAATTTATCAGAATACAGAAAGTACACAAGGTTTTTAAATTATTTTATATAATTATATTTTTCACACACACACAAAAACCCCCTAAACAAATCATTTTTTTGATCCGGACACAAAATGACCAACTAACATTAATTGACTAATCATATCAGCAGCACGTGTGAAAGTGTGAATGAGTACTAGTCTAGTCCCATGCGCAGAATGACGAGTCTGCATAGAACAGTTAGTACAACACACAAGCTGCTCAACCGGTCAACCGGTTCACTAAGAAGAACCGCTTCCTTCGGTGCTGCTGCAAAAAACACTGTTGCTCAATGATCGTGAGAGTGCATGCATGCGTGCAGACAAGGACAGAGCAAGCATTGGTTTGGCTAAATTTGGAGGTTATTGCTCACGTCTCATTCGGCACAATTCCAAATGTTTGCATATTCGCAATGATTTGAATGTTAAACTATTATTTATAATGTAAACTACTAGGTTTGTACTTTACACGCATTCACATATAGATGGAAAAGATCATCCTTTTTATGAGAAAAAAACATCCTTGTCTTAACAGCAGAGTTGACCGGTATACTACGGTCTATTTAATCTGACCAGTGTAACCTTTTATATTTTTGGTTGACTATTTTATTTCGATAATGAACCGACTGTGGGATGTGTGCACGTGAGGCGCCAGCATGATTGAACAGCTGAAACATAAAATAAAATAAAATAAAAACACTTTGGAGTAAGATATAGCTAATCCGCAAAAGTTTTTACTTTTGTGAACTCACAATAAAAAAACAGAATATTTTAAAAATTGTGTAAAATAAAGCAGACAAACAGAATGCGTGTTGTCATCTTTCTCTTTCTGTAAACTTGTTTATGGAGCGCCACAACACACTTTTGTTTTAAATCCGTTATCTTTAAGTCAGACATATTCCGCTTTTTTTTATGAAAACAAACTGTTATTTTTATTTTATGCCTATTACTTACATAGGCTATTCATTTATCTTTAAAGCATCCCATTTTTCAGCAATTCCTTAAATGAATTAAGAATTTAATTTATTTTGTTTCCTCAGTTCCATTAAATCATGGGTTAAGAATAAAATTAATCAAAGATGAACCGTTGTTTGCCACAAATTAATAAGTCTTAACAAGCTGGAATGAATAGCCTGTGTCCCGCAGCCCTGCAAAGCACACGATATGAAATAATTATCTGATGAAATAACTTTGTTACTACATTTGTTGCTTTCCATGTTGAATAATTTTTTTTTCTATTTTAATGTACTTTTAAAGTTTGAATCCCACTAAAAGCCTAATTTTACATTATGAATGAATGATGATGCATTTAAATACCGTCACAGCCACTCGCATGTGCTTTGGCCCCGAGCCACACGCAACCCAGTATTAAATCGGTTAGCAACCATCGACAGCTGTAATCGATTGAATCTCTTACTGACAATTAATCGATCACTGATTAATCGTTGACATCCCTAATTTAAACAGAACAATCCAAAAACCATATAAATGTAAACCAGTGTAACCGTAACCCTTAATATAGTGGCTGTAGGATTTGAGTTAAACAACGTTTATTGCTGATTTTTATATGTGGTGATGTGATATTTCTGTAAGCATTCAAGTAGATAATAGTTGTACCCATTACCTTACATGGAAAATATTTGCTACATGACGTTACCAAGAAAGACCTTTGAGTCACTGGACACCCAAATAGATGTTGTTAGGCCGTCTCGTTGGCATAAATTTGCTTCGGTTCTGTCTTGCTGTGACTCTGTCAGGGAGGGTAATTGAGTTGAGCACAGAGGGGGTCAGAGGTTTGGGCTGCATTTGGTGTGTAATTAGATAAGCATGGTTCACCCACGCACATAATATACACACAGTGCTTGGACCCAAGCTTGTTTTATTTATTTGCTAATAACAACTGACACTCAGAGCAACATCACATCTGTTCATTTCTTCCTACCACTTTCTCTTTCTTTCTCATCTACTTTGTGTGTGTGTTTCTTCCTGTCTGTTCCACTAACACACATTTAGAGCTGATGTGCTGTCACCGATATCTTCGCCTGGTATACTTCCATCCTCGGTTATAGGTTGTTTTGTAATTTTTCTTGTTACATTGTACTGCAACTGTTTTCTGAGGTCACTCGATCACCATTTTAATATAAATGTATAATTTTTGATTACACTTATGACTTTTGGTAAACAAGGTAAACCGATTTCTACATGCCTTGAAACCTGTATAATTTTTTTTTCATAACAGCCGGACTGTTGTTTTGTAATTCTCCATAATAAATGAAGTGTGCTCGCAAATAGCTATATGCACAAATGTAAATGTTACATTTGTAGATTTGGCATGCAAATGACCAACTCAATTTGATGTGGGGCTGCCATCCTTGAGGGCCTTTGAATAGCATAGTGGCATGGACAAACTGATTAACAAACAGCTAAGCACTATTAGGCTTTTTTTTCCTAATAAAATAAAGAATGTGAAGCCTTCAGACAAAATAATTGCAAGGAATGTTTTGCTGCATAACTACAAATTTGATTTAGGTGTGATTAATGTGTTGGATGGTAAGTTCTCGTTAATGCTTTGATATTCTGCTTAGTGTCTAAATGAAGATGTATGTGCTATGTACAGAGTGGGTCATCCAAAATAATCAGCAAGGCTTAGAATAGAGGATATGTGTGTTGTTGTAGAATGATCAACATCTTCTCACGTCAGCACCACCTCACGTCAGACTCCTTCTAGAGTCATCAGTGATGTATTAACATTAATAAAAAATAAACTGGACTAATTTCTGTTGCGAGGACAGTGGTGTCCTCACAGTTTAAAGCATAATGCAAGTGATTAGGTGACCAGGATAGGAATGTGTGCAACACCAGGACCCCTGCCCAGACTTGGTACCATGGATATGCTGGTATAAAATTTTCATGTTGTGATTAATTGCTAGCGATTTTATCACTGTGTACGGTATTATCACTGTATTGGAATTTAGTTGCAAAAAAAGTGTTGTCAATACAGTATAAAAGTTTTAATAACTTTTTTTCTTATCACAAAAATAACTGAACATTTAAATACAATAAAGCATACACAAAATGTATAAAGTAAATTTTTTTACTAGTGTTGCACGGTGCACCGATACTTCAAAAGTATCGCGATTCTCCGCAATTAAAAAGTCACGATTCCTAAATTGATTAGTATCGATACTTCAAAGAATGACTGCATTCCAGATTTGTAAGAGATGTATTTCATGTTGGTGTGTGCAACGTATGCTTCCAGTGCCTCCCTATGGACATCTGTGTTTTTTCTCCTCACGCAAGCAAAAAAGCACTACAGCGAGATGGCTGCATTAGTGGCTTTACTAAACTGATTTAGCTTTAATAACATGTGTGTATAATCGTATTAAATGGTTTAAATAAGTTGTTCAGATGAAGTAGTGTTGTCAAAAGACCTGGTACTTCGGTACCAAGTCGGTACTAAATTTTTTTAAATATGACTGTACCAGTTTTCTTTAAGTACCGGTAGTACCGAGGTCCCATTCAAACCCGGTTCCGCGATATGATTTCCGCAAAGCAGAAAACCAGGCCCGAATCTCAAAATCCAGTCATGAAAATTAAACGTACATTTTAATATGAACAGTCATGGAATTTGTCGAAGTTAGCATAAATTAATCAAATCAAATCTCCATATGGACCAGTATCTGCTGGTAACTGAGATAATGCTGCTAAATTTATTCTTTCTTTGCCTTGAATGTCATTGCTCTAATTTATTTGTATTATTTTGATATTTCATATTTTATTTAAATGTTTAATATATCTGCTGTTCATATGTTCATTTATTAGTGTGTTATATAATTAGAATGTTGTCCCGGTTTTAAAATAAAGCACAGCAATGATAATTGAGAGTGTATTTTCCCTTTTCAGGAAAAGTATAGAAATTGCAATTCTTGACTAGGTATCGAAAACAATAATTTTGGTATTGTGACAACACTAATTTGTACATAGATTAAAGTGCAAAAGCAACCCTCTACATTGCGAGTAAATCACTTGCATATGCAACTAAAATTTACTCTGGGCCACTTATTGATGTCTATCATTAGCCATTGCCTATATTAGCCTTGCAATACATTCTTAGATTTTATTCACCAGTGTGTCAGTTTGAGGCTATTATAAGTTTAGTAAATTTTTCACTTGCTAAAAACTGACATTCGCCCACAAGACATAAATGTTTGGCCTGCGCTAATTTCAAATAATGTTGCATGAAAATTCAAACACCGCATCAAAGCGACATTAACTTACATTGTGTCTACACCGGACGCGAGTGGCGCAACGCAGCAAAATGGAACTTATTATATTCAGTGATGCTGTCTACACTAGATGCGATGCAGGACTGTGCAACAAATACCTGACAGAAAATTGCTGACTCATTTTATATATGATGATTTGCAGTGCTTTGTCGTGTCCAGTTTAGATATACAATGTGACATCAGATACATGGCAAGTGTGAAGTTAAGGAAAGTTAGACAGTGAATATAGATGATTCAAATGTGAATGTTCTGAACAGGTTTGAGTGAGTGAGTGAAATACGTGAAATACTAATATCTATTGTTGCTGTCACTATGGCTATAAAGATGACACAAAATAATACTCAAAACTCACAGACTCTTTTAACACTGAATAAAGCACATAAATCATTACCTGAAAGTATCGCTGTCATATTTT